>NC_064289.1:11898736-11899463 GCF_019186545.1 Solanum stenotomum | reverse complement strand
TGATGCAAAGTTTACTCCATGAACGAAAGGTTTCTTCCCAATTTCAAAATACGGCGGAATAAATGGCAAATTAGCATATTCAGCTGCAAAATACAACCAACAATTATGTTTAGATCAGCTTGCACAATTAAATACTTCTCAATGAAATGACCAAAAGGCGAATAAATTTACCAATAAAATCAGGAATGAGGCGTCCATTGGAGTTCCTGCCAGTAGGGTACTTGAAGAATGATTCTCCATAAGGGAAGTAATTTGCTTGGAAGCTAGCAATGGTGTTGATGTAATTATTATTTCCAGGATCAAAAATTGAATCCCCGAACACGAAAAGGGCAGCTTGATGAGGTCTTTCATGGCACACAATTGTGGTGGCAAAATGTGCGACCAAAACAAAGATGCACAAACTTGAGATCAAAGCCATCAGAGTAAGTTAATTGTGAATGAACAATTACTTGGATATATTAGTTTGATTTATATTTGCAAATATATATAGTACTAGTGATGTGCAGAGTGATTAAAAAAAAAATTGTGTCTGCATCCACTCTATTGGAAGAGTCAGTTTATTTTTCAATGAATTGAAGGAGTTCTCGCTGGTTGACAATCATTTAGTTAGTAAACATGTTTACTTGGTCTACAATTAAGAAATTGACCCACAAAAGAGCAATTTTTTTACTTTTTATCTTGCATATATATATATATATATCTTCATCAATTATTGTTGTGAATTAAT
>NC_064289.1:11890282-11898351 GCF_019186545.1 Solanum stenotomum | reverse complement strand
AATTAATCTCTTTCTTTAATGTAGAGTACAATTATGTACTTCATCCATTTTTATTTTGTTCAATTTTGACTTGACACATTCTTAAGAAAAGAAATAAATTGAACGATAATTTTACTATATCACATTTTGAATATATTGTTAATTCAATGTTTTGGGTAATTCATATATTGAGAAATGACTATAGTTAATAATAAGAGTAAATCATGAAATAAATGATAAATTATCTCTTAATTTTCTAAACTAGACAAATAATAGACACATTAGAGCGAAATTTACCCTAATGCTTTAACTCTCCTGTATTGTTTGTGGATTATTATATTAGAGCGAAGTTTATTGTTTACCACTTGAAAGATAACAGTAGGGAGTTCCCTTGTCATTATAAATAAAAAAGGTGTAATACATAAATGTGTCATTTAACTTGTCTTCAACTTGTATCTATGCCCTCCAACTTTTGGTGTGTACAAATAGGAACTTAAAATTGTATAAAATTAAAGAAGAATATACATACGTGTCCTATGTGTCATAATACACAATGCCACATAGGATACAAATTGTCATGTATGATGCCACGCAGGAAGCATGTATCTACTTGTTCAACTTTATACAAGTTTACATATCTACTTGTGTACACTTAAAATTTTAAGACATAAATATCAATTGAGGCCAAATAAAAAAACATTTTTATGTATTATGCCAAAAAACAGGAGGAGGAGGGAAGCGTTTTTAGTACTTATTTTATGAAATTAAAAAAAAAACAATGGAAGCCTCTTTTAGTATTTTTCTTTTTCACCTCCCCTTCGATTTTTTGTTTGATCTCCCTCCCTTTTTTATGCACAGAAAGATAGTCGTATCTCTTTAATAATTAAAAATTAAAACGTTCATAAAAAAATTCTTTTGAAAAAGAAATGTATATTCCCTAAAGAACATCAATTGAACGAAGCACTTGAGGCCACATGTCCTAAGCTTATTATTTGATTTAATACAAATCACTAGTACTCCTCCGTCCAGCATATCGCATTAGTTGCCATATTTCTTTTTCTAACCAGCTAAACTATTTTAATTTTGATTCATATTTTAAAATAATTCATCAAATTGACATTTAAAATATTGTAATTTATAGTCTTTTTTGTATAATTTTTAAATATATATAAATTTTAATTATATAACATTGAATTAATCTAATTTAATTTAATTAGCTTTTAAAATTAATCAAATTAACTTTAAAGAAGTGAAGTGCCATAATTAATTTGAGACGGGGAGGAATATTTGTTTAGTAGATTTTGATCCGGCATCCGTTGGGAGCAAGTAAACGAGTATTAAATAAATAACATTGTTTAATGTACTTTGGACTCTTCACGTACCAAGTTTGTTAGTTTACGTGTACTCTTTACTAACTCTCTTTTTCTTAAAATAAGCATTATTGCTTTCATCAAGAATAAATTAGAGTCGTATATTACTCTCTTTGTCCCTAATTATTTGTTCATTTTTAAATTAACACATTTATTAAGAAAATATTTATTGTTATAATGAGTTTACCATTTTATCCCTATTAATTATAAAGTAGATGAATTAAAAATTTAAGATTTTCAAAAAGTTCTACATTTTTCAAAGTAATTAATTGAGGGTATAATAGGTAAAAAAAAAAAATTGTCCTTTCTTGATTTGTCAAAATGGACAAGTAATTAGGAATAACTATAAAAGGAAAAGTGAACAAGTAATTAGGAACATAAAGAATATTAAATTTAAGTATCAAACACATGAAATTTTTTTATATATCTTTCCATAAAGCATATGGATATTACCACGCTTTAAAATTAGAGTGAGACGTAAGTGATATCAAATTCTAATTGACTGTCGAGTGAACTGTGAATTTTGAATTTTACCAATTGAGAAAATAATTTAGGTGAGTTATATGATTTACTTAAATATATAAGTCAATGTATAACCGTAAAAGTAATAGAACTATCATTCGAAGTCTAAATTACAAAAACTGAAATTCAAAAGCACCTACTTGGCTAAGTCATGACTCATGAGCCTCTAAAAGAAAATAAATATAGAAATCATTGAATATGTTTTGTTGATTGTTATGACACGACATTGTTTGATTAAATATGAAATATAATATATTAACTTGACTTAGTTATATAGAAAAATAATATATTGGTGGCAAACGTAAGAAGATTTTTTTTTAAAAAAAAAAACCTTATATATTTATCTATTTCCAAAAATTGAAATGAAAAAAATAATTTGAAATACAAAAGTCAAATATTCTAATCGAACAGCATTCCAATATCAAAATTTTAAGATCTACATAGTTATACAATATATATATATATATATATATATATATATATAAAGAGAGAGCGAGTATAACGGAAGATAATATCAATCAATTTCACGATCAACAATTTATGAGTTTTTGGTTTAATGAACCTTGTGAAATGATGTAGGCAATTGAATGGATCAGATATGGCCCAAATGGGGGTAGGTATGTGCATAGATAGCCGCTTGGAGGATGCTATTTAAGATATAGCCAATGCAACAAAGTATTTAAATATTTAGCCGCTTCAAAATCAAATCATAGGAGCATATAACACCAAATAAGGTGCACTCGTAGAATTCAAGTATAGTTTTATTTGAATTTGGAACTCATTTTAAATGTCAATGATTTATAACAAAGCATACGGATTGAGCTAATAGAAAAAAGAAAAGAAATAGTAATAGTTAAAAACACATCTGAATTATTGATTTTTTTGTGAGTTTCACACTTCAATTATCCGTTGTATCCTCTCTTTTTTTCTATCTTATGTATCACCATCTATGTGTTGAAAGCATGAAACACACGTCAACAATCGAATGTTCTCTTTTCATAACTAGAGCCGTCAATATGGGCTAGGTCCGTTGGGCCAGTCTGACCTAACCCGTGATTTGATAGGACTGACCTACGATTTTTGGATCCCATATAATAAAATGGCTTTTTAGCCCAGCCTGAATAAGTCTGCCGATTTATAGGGCTTGAGAAATATAGATAGGGCCGGCCCATGAGCCAAATCAAAATTAATTAAAAAATAAAAATAAAATAGAGTATTAAAAATAACTTAAGTCTAAACTCAAAATATGTTTAGTGTTTGAAATATTACAATTTAAATACAAATTATGTTTACAAAATATGTACTACATAAAGTAAAAATTTCCTAAAATGTCTAGGGAATCACTACATAGGTCGTAGCCTATGGATTATTGTCATAGTTTTGTGTTTTATTATGATCATTGGAAATTAATTAGGTTAATATTTCTATTTAGCTATTTATGCTTTTACTTGAAATCAAACTTAATAAATAGTATAAAGATAATTTTATTTGCGGATTTGATTAACAAGTAGTAACACTAACACCATGTAATATTGTCGTGTCGATATTTATGATAATATTTTAAAATTATAATTTAATTTAAAAAATTATTAAAAAAAACACTTTTAATAAAAGAGGGTTGACCCGGCAAAGCCCGTAGCCTACGTATTGATGGGTTGGGCTTACCATTTTTTGGCCCACTCCAAAAATGGGATAACCGCTGGCCCGTAAAATTTCAAAGTCTGTATGGGTTGACCCGAATGGGGTGGGCCAGCTATGGGTGACAATTTCAGCCCATATTAATGAAATGAGTCCATTTTGCCCATATTTAATGACTTGGATCACTCATATTTTAAATGGTTAAATATGAGCTTCAAGCTATTTTAAGAGTCTTTACAAATATGGCCAAAATGGGTTAAATATGAGTATTCATATTAATCCATAATAGATCACTTAGTTTTCATTTCCACTCAAAATTCTTAATTGTGCTAAAAAAATTTAAAAAAATATTAATTTTCAAACTTAATTGAAAAAAAACAGATTTTTTTTTTTGTTTTTGGAAAACATTAAAATTTTAGGGATAGGTTGGTGGTGTTTGTTTAAAAAGATTAATAAAAGGAAAATGACTGAGTTTTCAAAAAAATCGATTAAACTTATAATTTAAGCAAATCGAATTTTCAAAAGAACAGAGTCGCCACTTAATTTTTAGTAAAAAATCAAGAAAAATGCAAGTTTTTTCAAAAGACTTAAACAAATAAAATCAATTGAAAAAGGGTTCAAAGTTCAATGTACATTCCGAGAAGGTGTTAGGCCCTCGGAGTGCCCGCTAACTTGCGGTTGACCGGCAATTTGACTAAAAATGATTTTGACTAACTTAGGAATTTTACATAAGTAAAAGATCTCAACGACTTTGACTAATTTTAAAATTTTAACTAAGTAAAAGAACTCATTTATTTTAACTAAATTTTTTTAAAATTTTTTTAACTAAGTAAATGAACTCATTTTTTTTTTTTTACTTATTACTATTATTTTTCTTATTAATTATATTAAGGGGAAATAAATTAAAAGGGGGGTCATTCTAAAGGGGAGTAGCTAAAGTATTTTCAAGACTAATGATAAAATAAAGCCGAATAATAAGTGAAATGTATAAAAATAAATAAATAAATAAATATATATATATATATATATATATATATAAGCGAAATGACTACTTTTGGAAAATTAGTTAATTCAAACCATAAAATAAGGGGTTAGTGTTAACACAAAATCAAACAAAACAATTTGCACGCAAAAGGTAATTAAACAATGAAAGAAAATAATGAGTTTGGGCTATTCTTGGCGCCAAACCCTCACTGCCCAACAATTGGGCTACTGCTGCAATTGGGCCTTTTGCCCATTTTTGAATCTGCTTGAAACTTATGGATTTTGACCAATTTTCTGTGTATATCAGCTACATATACTTTCGTATATCAGTGTATATCAGCTTCTTCCACCTGTATATCACCTTGCAACCTGTATTTCGAATTTGGGCCTCGTGTTATGACATTTTCAAACTTGTGTGTCAATTTTTCATCATGTATACCAGGGTATACTGTTGTATACATCAAGTATACAACTTGTTTTCGGACTTTTCGAAGCCTGAAATCTGTCATTAACCCCTGTTCATTGGTTCCCTCGACCGGCTGATTCGATAAAAGAATTTTGGGTCTTCATGACCCATTTGAAAATGCAAGGAGAGGAATTCACCACGGACTCGGAAAGGATTCATATAACAAACAAAAGAGGCAACATTAGTATTCGAAATAACAAACAAATGAGACATAATTCGATTGGAGTAAGAGCCATTTAAGAAATTCAAAACCAAGAAGTGACCAAACCCAACTATTAGGCCAAAATAACATATGACTTTTGAAAAAGACGAAATGAACTAAAAATAAAAATGACAAAATTCAACCTACAACTTTTGACACTTAACTGTAACAAGGAAACTAAGCAAAGAAATGATTAATATTTGACCCCAAAAATACAAACATTAGGGAAAGAAGAAAATATGATTATGTCTAGATAATTACTAAAACAAGGTCTTGTCATTAATCAATCCAACATGTTTGTAAACATAAAGGAGGCATGGGTAACAAAATTTATCACAAAGCCTAACACTACCGAACAACAACACCAAGTAAATAACTAAGCCCAACAATAGACCAAAAACAAGTTAAATATCTTCGGATTTAGACAAGGATAGGGAATTTTATTTTTTAAATTAATACCATAATTAATTAGGGTAAATCAGCCTCCTAATCCATGCCAAACTTGTCTTACTGTAACATGCACAATATACTACAAATATAACACCAATGGGGTAGGAAATCACGTAGGAAAATTAAAAAAAAAAAAAACTACAGATGCTCAAGACTAAACTAGACATACACACAAGAAAAATACCAACATAAGGAATATGATTTATCACATGACACCTCTAAAGGTTTATCGCGATAAGGTTACAATCCTAGCCACCACATATGCGAAATTTAGAAGAAATTGCAGCTTAACACTTTCAGCACAACACAAAAACTAAAAAAAAATTAGGAGACAAAAGGATACCAAAACTAACCTTATCTTAAATAGAAGAAACACTACAAAAGCTTAAGGTTTGAAGAAATCAACCTAGGAGTATGTATCTAAAATGAAGCTAGACAAACTAATTTGAACATGAATCATCAACCTGAAACTTTTTTCCAAAAAGAAGTACTCAAAATCACGATTTAATTCAAGCAAACGCCCTGTCCTGCAAAGAGAAAGAGTTGCTTCCAAATAGCTTTTCAAAGAAAGGAAAACATACTCATGCCGACTCTAGTTATCTTAACGAGAATGGTCATTTAAACAAGAATGAACCTAGAATTCAAACAGTGGGCCACAATCTTTCTAAAATAAGATTCGATTAATAGGAAGTTATTAGAGGAGAGGAAAAGAAAACGACCCAAACCGACCAGCTTAATAGAGGTGTACAGAAGCAGAAAATTAGAGAAAAACTCAAGGTTAAACAAAACAAGAAACTCGGCTAAATTGTCGCAGGCGAGTTTCATATTCATCTAATATACACATGAGCAAAAGACAACCCTCAAAAGATGACATTCTGACAAAAATATGAACTTAGCAAGGGCAAGGCATTCAACTAGAAAAATAAAAATCTTGACATTTGAAACAATGAAATTCAACCTTTGAACTAGAAATAAACACCCCTTTGAAAACCAATACAAGTACACTAAAGCCAGCAACAAGACGTTGAGCCAAATCAACAGATAAACAGTAAACTAAGCTTAAATACTAAAAAAGAACTTAATAACGGAATGAGGAGATATACCTCTTTCGGAGCAGCGACTGAGACATGAACAGACTGACCACGAAAGAGCTTCCGACACCACACGAGGCTCCGACGAAATTTGAATGGACAGAACACAACAATCGGGGGCAAAACTGAATCAAAATGGTTTCGAGAACTTTTCGCTTGAGTGTATTTCTTCCTCTCAAACTCTAGCTAAATTTCGATATTTTTCTCTTAACACCAAATTTTCCTAAAAAAAAGAAATCTCAATCGAAAAAATCCCCCCTACCACTGAGTAAGAAAAAGGGTTAAATAAGAGGAATTTTAGGTTCGGAATGGGGGGAAAAGGATCTAAACCCTGGATTCACAAGGGCACATTCGAATTTCAAATTCGAAAATCCTTTCACCATTCCGGCTAAACCCCTTTTCCTCTGAAAATTGCCCCATTCCGGAAGAGGAAAGCGGGAATCAACGCTTGGGATTGATTCAGTTGTCCTTGGGCGTGACGTGTCTCGATCCCATGTCCTCAAGGACGAAACGTGGCTGCCCGCTCTGCTCAAGAATTGAATGAGCGCACTGTTCGTCAAGGCAAAGGAACAAAACGACAATTAATTCTGGGCACGCGTGAATTGGTGAATGTTGTATGTCGTTGTTGCTGTGATATTGATGTTCACGCTGTTTGCTGGAATTAGCACTGAAGATGTTCTGGGTTTTTACGCTGCTGGATCTTTTTGGAGATAAAAGAAGTGGGCTGGGTCGGGTCAGGAAAATGGGAATTGGGTCGGTTTGAAGTGGGCTAGAAAAACTAAGAGAATGAAATGGGTTGGATTAAAGGAGAGAGTGGGCTATCTGGACATTGGAAAAGAAAGGCCCAAAACTTGTCTTAAAATGGGTTTAGATGGAGGTAAAAAAATTTGGCTAGATTTGTAATAGGAAAAGGACCATGTGGATTAAAGATGTAACCAAATCGAATTGGTATGAACAAAATTGGTTAACCATTAAATAAAATGAATTAATATTAATCAATTAACAAGCTTCTTAATCTCAACAAAAATAAAATAATTAACTTAATTATGAACTAACTATTTCCAAAACATAAACTATTCTATAACTAAACCAAGTAACCAAATATTTAAGTAAAACTAAATATTTTTGAGACGATTCTCGAATGCTCCTAAAATATATTGATTATATATATAAATGTGTAAAATATAGGTATTATCTAAAAGTTAAAATAAGTGACATAATTTATTTAGAATAACTCGCAAGCTATTTTTGAAATTTATAAAGCTAATTATTTTAGATCGTTTAAAATGGAAGAAGCTCGATGGTTAATTTATATTGGGGAGGGTCAAAATTGGGTGTCAACAGGTGGAAGGGGGGGTGCTCTGGGG
>NC_064289.1:11850960-11890230 GCF_019186545.1 Solanum stenotomum | reverse complement strand
GGGGAGGGGGTAATTTTTTTTTGTTTTGAAAAAATAGAATTTTTTTTATTTTTGGAAAACAAAAAAAATTAGGGGTAGGTTGGTGGAAGGTGTGTGGGGGGTGCCCAGGGGAGGGGGTAATTTTTTTTTTTTTTTAAACAGATTTTTTCTTTTGGTTTTGGAAAACAAAAAAAATTAGGGGTCGGTTGGTGGAAGGTAGGGAGGGGGGCTCGGGGGTGGGGGGTGCCCGGGGGAGGGGGTAATTTTTTTTTTAAAAAAAAATAGATTTTTTTTTGTTTCTGGAAAACATAAAAAAAAAAAATAGGGGTAGGTTGGTGGAAGGTGGGGGTGCCCCAGGAAGGGAGTAATTTTTATTTTTTAAAAACAGATTTTTTTAAAATGGGTTAGAACCATTTTATCCAAACCATATTTGACCAAATCCATATTTATCCATATTCTATTTGAGTGGATTGTAATTCAAACCATTTTTGCTCAATTCATCCAAATTCGATCCAATCTAATCATTTGCCACCTCTAAGGCTAACCAATATTGACAGCTCTATTCCTAGCTAACTAAGCGAAAGGTGATAGAAACAATATTATCATTTGAAGGCAAGTTGGTTAATTCATGTCATGAAAATTAAATTTAGTTACCCAAGGTCCTAAAAATAAAATAGAATATCTGTTTATAATATTTGAAATGGCATAAAAGGTAAGTACTAGTTGATATAGAAATTTTTTTGTATATTTGACATGACAGATTGCCCACCAAATAAGTGCTAGTGGGAACATTCATAGGCCCTCTCATGAACTCATTCCTAACACTCAAATCATTACGAATTGTTCTAATTTTTTTAAAAATAGAAATTAATTAATTGATATGTATTTGTTTATTTACAACTTTCTCATACATAATTGCAAATTTAAAACAAAGAAAACTAATTTTCATAAATATATTATTTATATCTTAAATTGTTTATCGTATTTTTCTTTTATACGATACTTAAGAAAACATTAATTAGAACAATTTTTTTATGTTTTCCTCCTCATTTATGTCTTAAGATATAATTTTTCTTCATTAAATGTTTATTTTATATATTGTGTTGTTTGTAATCTTCAAGAACAATTACTATTAAGGATAAAATAGAGTATAATGTTATCTGGAACTTCTAAAATAACGTAACAAATAATTTGAGTTACTAATTTGATACGAATGAGTAATTTCTCTATTAAAAGATGAACTCATTTTTTTCTACTTTTGCCAGCAGGGATGTGGCCTATATATAGGTTTTTTGTGAGATTGTTATTTTCATTTTGGACATAACACATGGCCAAACATTGAGCACTGTTTTAATGATTTGATTAGCTGGTCCTTGGAACAAAAAGTTCTCAACCACTTAATTCTATAAACTAAATTTAATATTTTATTTGTTGATTAAAAAAAATCGATTTTGTTTCAAACTTTTCCTATTTCTTTCCTTATCACATACTTCCTCAGAGATATTTACTTGCCATGGTATTAAAAAAATATTATTTAAAATAATAATTTGATTAAATTATCTTTTTACTCTTTGATTTCAATTCAATACTTCCTTCCCTCTTTGCTTGTCTAATTTTTTCTTTTCATTTGTTCAGCCTTTTTTTTACTTGTTATTTTTGACAAATCAATAAATGACAATTTTTTTCCACCTATTATATCCTTAATTTATTAACATTAACTTAATGTTAGTGAGTAATGATATTTGGGATCCTATCAATTTAATAGGGATAAAATGATAAAATTATCATAGCAATTAATATTTTCTTAATAAATGTGTCAAATCAAAATTTGACAATTAAAAAAAACAGAGGGGGAGTACTATTATTTTTTCACCACATTAATTAATCTCTTTTCACAATTATGGAGGGTAAATGACAATTATTTGAACCAGCTAATTTTAGCAAGCATAACAACTAAAATGAATAGGAGTTGAAAAAAGAAGCCCAACTATATGAGAGCTTTCCTCTTTGGAAAATAATAATAATCAAAAGGCTAGAATTTAGATGGAACGTCTCAATGACCTAAAAAAAATGATAGAATTTGTCTTTATATCTAAAAAATAGTAACCTAAATTGTTTTTGAAAAAAAAAAAAAACATATACGTTGTGATGGAACAATTCGAATAAACCCTCCATTGAAATATTTGTCACTTTTAAAATTGAATTATTTTGCATGATTCAAATATAACGTTACAAAAATAAAAGGAACAATATTTTGCCAGACAATTTAAAGAAAGTTTCTATCCAAAGACGTTATCATAGTGCGTTTGAAAATTTCTTTTTGGGACTTGTTAGTAGTTCAATAATTCTTTGTGCTCTCCGTTACCCATACAAGTGGGGCTATTGTACCAAAAATTATAAGTGGACCTAATCCCAAATGCCTAGAAGTTTATTGTTATGATTGAAGTAGACAAAAATTATTTGTATGTCAAGTTAATCCAAAGTACAATGACAAATATTCGATCTAGGGTGTTAAACATAGGAAATATTCTCGATTTTTAACCTGTGTACTTTTAATCCCTCTACTTGTGATTTTTTACAAATTCAATGGGACCTTATATATATGCACTAACGATGGACTCATAGCAAATAGTTGATCGGGTCTAGGCCTGGTATCCTACACTTTGCATTCATGATATCACATGATTCGAGACATGACACCTTGTTGGGTTTTAGCAAAGATGTGAATGGAAATAAGAAGAGAGAATGAAAAAAGTGAGGGAACTAATTTGGAGGGAAAATGAAAAGTCATTTCAAATTAAATGTCTTTGAAGATGAAAAGTCATTTCTTCCATATTGGTAGAAGAAAGGAAATTGTTGTCCTTATATTAGGAAACACTTTATTTAGTTCTTAAAGGATTAAGAAGAAGGTGCCCCTTGCGCCATCGTCGCTCGCTCGGCTTCGGCTTCGGCTTCGGATGGACAAAATTTATTTAATTAATCTCATTAACTGATTTCCTTTCTCTTATAAATTAATTCAGAATATTAGTTAATTAACAGAATTAATTTCGCGTAATGGAATTTATTTGAAATTCGCGTGTAACAATAAAAACGTCATGTTCCTTCCGAAAAGACTTTACTTTTCCCAAAAAGACACAACGTTCTGGAAAGACACCATTGTCCGAACAGACGCGATCCTTGCTGCAATTGGCTATAAATAAGAGGTTTTTTCCGTTTTTCATTCACTAAAAATTTTTCCTCTTTGCATTTTCTTACATAAACAAATTGTCGATCGACTAAGTCTGTGTGTGCTCTCATTACTGTTCTTGCGTTCGCTGAAATTATTGAATTTTGAGGTACTGTTACTTCTCTAATAGGTTAATCCGTTTTATCTTGGAAGGAATTAATCTACAACCTCGGGTACTTAAGGGGATTAAATTTTTTAAGGAAACACAGTGGATTCTGTGAACTCGAATTATTATTTCTGTTTCATCTATTTTCTGTTTCTGTTTTTCTAACCTTAATACAGGAGATAACAAGCTTAAGAAATTTAATAGTTTCTGTATTTGAGGTTTCTGGAGATTAAAACCTTTATGGTTTACTACACTGTTTGAATTTTTAAAATTCATTCGAATAACGATAAAAAGAACATAAAAACTTTATCGTTAAATCAGAAACAGGTTGTGTAAGGATTTATTCTTTACTGTTAGTATTTCACATACTAAGGTTGTCTGCCATTTGTGACAGGAAAATGACAAATTCAAATCAAGTAAATGTTGGAACAGTGAGTGCTGCAACAACATCGGTTGCATATAATCGTTCAACTGCTGCCCTTGCACTGACTGAGAAACCTGCAAAGTTTTCTAGAGTCGACTTCAAGAGATGGCAGTAGAAAATGTTTTTCTATCTGACTACATTGAGTTTGCAGAGGTTCATTAATGAGAATGTTCCTATTATGTCGGATGAAACTCCGGTCGAAGAACGATTCTTGGTGACAGAAGCATGGACACATTCAGATTTTTTGTGTAAAAATTATATTCTAAGTAGCCTGCAAGATGTTCTGTACAATGTGTATAGTAGTGTTAAGACCTCAAAAGAACTTTGGGATGCTTTAGAAAAGAAGTATAAAACAAAAGATGCCGGAATGAAGAAGTTCATTGTGGCAAAGTTTTTGGACTATAAGAAGATAGACAGTAAGACCGTCGTCACCCAAGTTCAAGAACCGCAGGTCATAATCCATGATCTCCTTGCTGAAGGTATAAATTTATTTAATGCCTATGTTGAATATATTAAGTCTATTCTTAATACTCACATAATCTTTAATGTATGATTGATTGTGAATGATGTTTTTCAAGTGGCGGCCATTATTGAGAAGTTACCTCCGTTGTGGAAGGACTTCAAAAACTACTTGAAACATAAACGCAAGGAGATGTCTGTTGAAGATCTCATGGTAAGACTGAGAATCAAAGAGGATAACAAGGCCGCGGCAAAGAGGTCGCGTGGTAATTCAGCAATATCTGAAGTTAATATTGTTGAAGAAGATCCCACAAAATCAAAGAAAAGCAAGAAAGCCTCTGGTCCAAAGAGCAATCCTCCTAAGAAGAAATTCAATGAAAATTGCTTCAATTGTGGCAAACGTGGTCATAGGGCTACTGAATGTCGGGGTCCCAAGGAGGAAAAGAAGAATGATCAAGCAAATTTGTTTGAATCCAAAGAAGAGATGAATGATCTCTGTGCAATTCTTTCAGAATGCAACTTGGTTGAAAATCTAAGAGAATGATGGATAAATTTTGGTGCCTCATGCCATGTTTGAGCCAACAAAGAATTATTTGCATCATATACTCCATCACCAACAGACGAGAAGTTATTTATGGCGAACTCCGTTGTAGCAAAGGTTGAAGGAATTGGCAAGGTCCACTTAAAGATGACATCGGGCAAGATGGTGACTTTGAACAGGGTCTTGTATGTTCTAGAATTGCGAAATAACTTAGTTTCTATACCAGTTCTTACTAAGAATGGATTCAAATGTGTATTTGTTTCTGATAAAGTTGTAGTAAGTAAGAATGAGATGTATGTAGGAAAAGGTTACCTCACTGAGGGCCTCTTCAAACTCAATGTAATTGTAGTTGATATGAATAAAGATTTTGCTTCTTCTTACCTGTTTGAGTCTAAATGTTTATGGCATGAACGTTTGAGACACATTAATAACAAAACGTTGCGAAAACTGATTAACTTAAATATTTTGCCTAAATTTGAGTACAATAAATCAAAATGTCAAGTTTGCGTTGAATTTAAGTATGCTAAGCATCCTTATAAGTCTGTTGAAAGGAGTTCATATCCCTTAGAGCTGATTTACACTGACATTTGTGACATAAAGTTAACACCAACACGTGATGGGAAAAAGTATTTCATAACTTTTATTGATGATTGCACTAGATATTGTTATGTCTATTTGCTAAATGGTAAGGATGAAACAATATATGCATTTAGGCAATATAAAACTGAAGTTGAAATTCAGTCGGATAAAAAGATCAAAATGATTAAAAGTGATAGAGGTGGAGAATATGAATCTCCATTTGCAGAAATATGTTTGGAAAATTAAATTATCCATCAAACTACTGCTCCTTACTCTCCTCAATCTAATGGAATTGCGGAAAGGAAAAACTGAACTTTAAAGGAAATGATGAATGCCTTACTTATAAGTTCAGGTTTACCACAAAACTTGTGGGGGGAAGTTATCTTTACAGCAAGTCGAATACTCAATAGAGTGCCTCAGCAAGACACATGTTATTCCATATGAGAAGTGGAAAGGTAGAAAACCCAACTTTAAATATTTCAAAGTGTGGGGGTGTCTAGACAAAGTCCAGGTTTCTTTACCTAAGAAGGTGAAAATAGGACCTAAGACTGTGTTTTGTGTATTCATTGGATATGCCACCAATAGTAAGGCATGTCGATTTTTGGTTCATAAGTCCGAACATCCAGATATTCATGACAATACGATAATGGAATCAGATAATGCTGAATTCTTTAAACATATTTATCCATATAAAACTAGACTTGGGTCATCTAGTGGAGGGTCTAAACGACATCGAGAAGAACCAAAAGAGAATGAACCTAATGAAGAGAGTCCAAGGCGCAGTAAACGTCAAATGACAACTACTTCATTTGGATCTGATTTTGTAACATTCCTTTTTGAAAGTGAGCCTCAAACATTCAAGGAAGTTATGTTGTCTAGCGACTCAACCTCTTGNACAAATATAAAGCAAGACAAGTCAAAGGCTTTTGATAGAAAGAAGGTCTTGATTATTTTGACACATACTTTCCAGTGACTAGGATTACATCAATTCGGATGTTAATTTCCCTAGTTACAGTGTACAGTCTTGAAATCCATCAAATGGATGTGAAAACCGCCTTCTTAAATGGAGAGCTAGAGGAAGAGATTTACATGGAACAGCTTGAGGGCTATGTAGTTCCCGGTAAAGAAAAGAAAGTATACAAGCTTGTTAATTCATTTTATGGACTAAAACAAACACCGAAACAATGACATGCAAAATTTGATCAAACAATGTTGTCAAATGGATTTAAGATCAATGAATGTGATAAATGTGTCTACATTAAAGACACTCTGAATCAGGAGGTCATTATATGTTTATATGTGGATGACATGTTGATAACGAGAAAGGACATTGCTAATGCAAAAGCTACTAAGCGTATGCTCGCTAGTAAGTTTGATATGAAAGATCTAGGAGTTGCCGATTTGATATTGGGAATTAAGATTCACAAAACTCCTAACGGTCTAGCATTGTCTCAATCTCATTATATTCAAAAGGTACGTGAAAAGTTCAAGTATTTGAATTTCAAAAGGGAAAAAATCCCAATTGATGTGAACCTTAATCTTGCTAAGAATAAATGTGAAAGTCAGTCTCAATTGGATTATGCCAGAGTATTGGGAAGTTTGATGTATGTCATGAATTGTACACGATCAGACATAGCCTACATTATAATTAAACTGAGTCGTACACAAGTAATCCTAATCAAAATCATTAGATGGTAATGAAGAGAGTTTTGGGGTACTTAGATGACACTCAAAACTATGCTTTGCATTACAACAAATATCCACAAGTTCTTGAAGGATATAGTGATGCAAATTGGATTACTGGGTCAACTGAAACGAAATCCACGAGTGGATATGTTTTCACTATTGGTGGAGGAGCAATATCTTGGAAATCATCCAAACAAACATGTATAACTCGCTCTACAATGGAGTCTGAATTCATTGCCTTAGACAAGACAAGTGAAGAAGCTGAATGGCTCCAGAATTTCTTAAAAAATATTTCGTTTTGGCCCAAACCAATGGCCCCTAAATGTATACACTGTTATAGTCAAGCTGCAATAGGAAGGGCTGGAAGTGTTATATATAACGGGAAGTCTCATCACATACGACGAAGACATAACTCTGTTAGACAACTACTCTCTAGTGGAATTATCACAATTGACTATGTAAAGTCAAAGGATAATGTGTCGGATCCACTTACAAAAAGCCCAACCAGAGAGGGAGTTGAGAGATCATCGACGGAAATGAGACTATGACCGAGAACAAGTCATCGTGACGGTAACTCTACCTAGAAGACTGGAGATCCCAAGATCTAGGTTCAAGGAGATAAAACAAAGTCATAGATGACGGTTCAACATTGTCAATTTTTTTTTGATCCATTCTCATGATGAGACAATGTTCAGTAACCAGGATAAAGACATAAGGACTTTTTAATGGTTTCTAAATTTGATACTGGGTAT
This sequence comes from Solanum stenotomum, assembly GCF_019186545.1. Taxonomy (NCBI): domain Eukaryota; kingdom Viridiplantae; phylum Streptophyta; class Magnoliopsida; order Solanales; family Solanaceae; genus Solanum; species Solanum stenotomum. The sequence continues at coordinate 11,882,478 of NC_064289.1, read as the reverse complement.
ATCAAATAGTGTATCTACCGGATAACACAGTTAGAAACCAGCTATGTAAGTGTGAAGTGTAAGTTGCTTCAAGGAGAATCCGGTAAGACCAGTTCTCTAAGCACTTATTAACCAAGACGTGTTCATGACTGAAACGAACAAAACAATGAGAACAAAAAACAGTTCAAGGGTTGATTGTGTGACTTATGTTGTCTAGGTATACACCAAAGCTCGACGATTCAAAGATATCAAATCTACCGATTGACTGAGTATATCTGATATATGTTCACTACGGAAAGTTTAAAGAGATACCTACTTATCCAGATACGATTAACCCTTACTTACAAGACATGCAAGTTTTCCATGCATATGTTTTAACAATAGTCATTTCCCATTCACGTGGGGAATTGTTGAGTTTTAGCAAATGTGTGAATGGGAAATAAGAAGAGAAAATGGAAAAAGTGAGGGAACCAATTTGGAGGGAAAATGAAAAGTCATTTCAAATGAAATGTCTTTGAAGATGAAAAGTCATTTCTCCCATATTGGTAGAAGAAAGGAAATTGTTGTCCTTATATTAGGAAACACTTCCTTTAGTTCTTAAAGAGTTAAGAAGAAGGTGCCCCTTGTGCCGTCGTCGTCGTTCGCTCGGACTCGGCTTCGGCTTCAGATTTGGATTTGGCAAATGATTGATTGATAATATTTTTGGATAAAATTTATTTAATCAATCTCATTAACTGATTTCCTTTCTCGTATAAATTAATTTAGAATGTTAGTTAATTAACATAATTAATTTCGCGTAACAGAATTTATTTGAAATTTGCTCGCTCGGCCTCGGCTTCAGCTTCGGCCTCGGCTTTGGCTTCGGATTTGGATTTGGACTTGGCAAATGATGTGATTGATTGATAATATTTTTGGACAAAATTTATTTAGTCAATCTCATTACCTGATTTCCTTTCTCTTATAAATTAATTCAGAATGTTAGTTAACTAACAATATTAATTTTGCGTAACGGAATTTATTTGAAATTCGCGTGTAACGGTAAAATCGTTCTGAAGGGACCTGTTCCTTTCGAAAAGATGTTACTTTTTCCAAAAAGACACAACGTTCTGGAAAGACACCATTGTCTGAACAGACGCGTGCCTTGTCACAATTGGCTATAAATAAGAGTTCTTTTCCATTTTTTATTCACTGAAAATTCTTCCTCTCTGCATACATTTTCTTACATAAATAAATTGTCGATCGATTGAGTCTGTGTGTGCTCTCATTACTGTTNGGGGGGGGGGGGGGGAAGTTATCCTTACAGCAAGTCAAATACTCAATAGAGTGCCTTAGCAAGACACATGTTATTCCATATGAGAAGTGGAAAGGTAGAAAACCCAACTTGAAATATTTCAAAGTGTGGGGGTGTATAGCTAAAGTCCAGGTTCCTTTACCTAAAAAGGTGAAAATAAGACCTAAGACTGTGTTTTGTGTATTCATTGGATATGCCACCAATAGTAAGGCATGTCGATTTTTGGTTCATAAGTCCGAACATCCAGATATTCATGACAATACGATAATGGAATCAGATAATGCTGAATTCTTTAAACATATTTATCCATATAAAACTAGACTTGGGTCATCTAGTGGGGGGGTCTAAACGATATCGAGAAGAACCAAAAGAGAATGAACCTAATGAAGAGAGTCCAAGGCGCAGTAAACGTCAAATGACAGCTACTTCATTTGGATATGATTTTGTAACATTCCTTTTTGAAAGTGAGCCTCAAACATTCAAGGAAGTTATGTTGTCTAGCGACTCAACCTCTTGGAAGGAGGCTATCAATAGTGAGATTGAATCAATCTTAAGCAATCATACTTGGGAGTTGGTTGATTTTCCTTCAGGGAACAAACCTTTGGGTTCGAAATGGATCTTCAAAAGAAAGATGAAAGATGATGGAACTATTGACAAATATAAAGCAAGACAAGTCAAAGGCTTTTGATAGAAAGAAGGTCTTGATTATTTTGACACATACTTTCCAGTGACTAGGATTACATCAATTCGGATGTTAATTTCCCTAGTTACAGTGTACAGTCTTGAAATCCATCAAATGGATGTGAAAACCGCCTTCTTAAATGGAGAGCTAGAGGAAGAGATTTACATGGAACAGCTTGAGGGCTATGTAGTTCCCGGTAAAGAAAAGAAAGTATACAAGCTTGTTAATTCATTTTATGGACTAAAACAAACACCGAAACAATGACATGCAAAATTTGATCAAACAATGTTGTCAAATGGATTTAAGATCAATGAATGTGATAAATGTGTCTACATTAAAGACACTCTGAATCAGGAGGTCATTATATGTTTATATGTGGATGACATGTTTATAATGAGAAAGGACATTGCTAATGCAAAAGCTACTAAGCGTATGCTCGCTAGTAAGTTTGATATGAAAGATCTAGGAGTTGCCGATTTGATATTGGGAATTAAGATTCACAAAACTCCCAACGGTCTAGCATTGTCTCAATCTCATTATATTCAAAAGGGACGTGAAAAGTTCAAGTATTTGAATTTCAAAAGGGAAAAAACCCCAATTGATGTGAACCTTAATCTTGCTAAGAATAAATGTGAAAGTCAGTCTCAATTGGATTATGCCAGAGTAATGAGAAGTTTGATGTATGTCATAAATTGTACACGATCAGACATAGCCTACATTATAAGTAAACTGAGTCGATACACAAGTAATCCCAATCAAAATCATTAGATGGTAATGAAGAGAGTTTTGGGGTACTTAGATGACACTCAAAACTATGCTTTGCATTACAACAAATATCCACCAGTTCTTGAAGGATATAGTGATGCAAATTGGATTACTGGGTCATCTGAAAGGAAATCCACGAGTGGATATGTTTTCACTATTGTTGGAGGATCAATATCTTGGAAATCATCCAAACAAACATGTATAGCTCGCTCTATAATGAAGTCTGAATTCATTGTCTTAGACAAGACAAGTGAAGAAGTTGAATGGCTCCGAAATTTCTTAAAAGATATTTCGTTTTGGCCCAAACTAATGGCCCCTAAATGCATACACTGTTATAGTCAAGCTGTAATAGGAAGGGCTGGAAGTGTTATATATAACGGGAAGTCTCGTCACATACGACGAAGACATAACTCTGTTAGACAACTACTCTCTAGTGGAATTATCACAATTGACTATGTAAAAAAAGATAATGTGTCGGATCCACTTACAAAAAGCCCAACCAGAGAGGGAGTTGAGAGATCATCGACGAAAATGAGACTATGACCGAGAACAAGTCATCGTGACGGTAACTCTACCTAGAAGACTGGAGATCCCAAGATCTAGGTTCAAGGAGATAAAACAAAGTCATAGATGACGGTTCAACATTGTCAATTTTTTTGATCCATTCTCATGATGAGACAATGTTCAGTAACCAGGATAAAGACATAAGGACTTTTTAATGGTTTCTAAATTTGATACTGGGTATATCAAATAGTGTATCTACCGGATAACACAGTTAGAAACCAGCTATGTAAGTGTGAAGTGTAAGTTGCTTCAAGGAGAATCCGGTAAGACCAGTTCTCTAAGCACTTATTAACCAAGACGTGTTCATGACTGAAACGAACAAAACAATGAGAACAAAAAACAGTTCAAGGGTTGATTGTGTGACTTATGTTGTCTAGGTATACACCAAAGCTCGACGATTCAAAGATATCAAATCTACCGATTGACTGAGTATATCTGATATATGTTCACTACGGAAAGTTTAAAGAGATACCTACTTATCCAGATACGATTAACCCTTACTTACAAGACATGCAAGTTTTCCATGCATATGTTTTAACAATAGCCATTTCCCATTCACGTGGGGAATTGTTGAGTTTTAGCAAATGTGTGAATGGGAAATAAGAAGAGAAAATGGAAAAAGTGAGGGAACCAGTTTGGAGGGAAAATGAAAAGTCATTTCAAATGAAATGTCTTTGAAGATGAAAAGTCATTTCTCCCATATTGGTAGAAGAAAGGAAATTGTTGTCCTTATATTAGGAAACACTTCCTTTAGTTCTTAAAGGGTTAAGAAGAAGGTGCCCATTGTGCCGTCGTCGTCGTTCGCTCGGACTCGGCTTCAGATTTGAATTTGGTAAATGATTGATTGATAATATTTTTGGATAAAATTTATTTAATCAATCTCATTAACTGATTTCCTTTCTCTTATAAATTAATTCAGAATGTTAGTTAATTAACATAATTAATTTCGCGTAACGAAATTTATTTGAAATTTGCTCACTCGGCCTCAGATTTGGATTTGGATTTGGCAAATGATGTGATTGATTGATAATATTTTTGGACAAAATTTATTTAATCAATCTCATTAATTGATTTCCTTTCTCTTATAAATTAATTCAGAATGTTAGTTAACTAACAGTATTAATTTTGCGTAACGAAATTTATTTGAAATTCGCGTGTAACGGTAAAATCGTTCTGAAGGGACCTGTTCCTTCCGAAAAGACGTTACTTTTTTCAAAAAGACACAACATTCTGGAAAGACACCATTGTCTGAACAGACACGTTCCTTGTCGCAATTGGCTATAAATAAGAGTTCTTTTCCATTTTTTATTCACTGAAAATTTTTCCTCTCTGCATACATTTTCTTACATAAATAAATTGTCGATCGACTGAGTCTGTGTGTGCTCTCGTTACTGTTCTTGCGTTCGCTAAAATTATTGAAGTTTGATGTTCCGCTACTTCTCTAATAGGTTAATCCGTTTTATCTCAGGAGGAATTAATTTGCAACATCGGGTACTTGAGGGTATTAAATTTCTTAAGGAAACACAGTGGGTTATGTGGACTCAGATTATTATTTCTGTCTGTTTCATCTATTTTCTGTTTCTATTTTGCTAACCTTAATACAAGAGATAACACACCCAACTTCAAACTTGACCCTTATTTGAGTGGAGACTTGACATCTCGACTTCGAACTTGGACTCGACCCAAACTTGAAATGTGGACTCGAGCCCGATCTGAGACCCGACTCTCAATTTCGATCAAGGACCCAAACCTAACCCCAACCCTGATGTGAAACTTGAACTTAAGACCCAAACCCAACCCTCACTCTCGACCACCTCGATTTAGGATCAATAAGTCTTGACTCCGAGCCCAACATAAAACCTTACTCCAACCTCTGAACCCAACCATAACCTTTTGACCCATGACTCGACTCCACCAGAGGCCTAACTCCTAATTATCTTGACTTGAGACCTAACTCTCGACCCTTATAAATCGACTCCCATCCTTAACCCCAACTCCCCGACCCATGACCCGACTCCCCTCCTCAAACCTAGCATTCGATCGGGACTTGACCAAAGTCAAGTCTAGAGTTAGGGTCAGAGTCAACCTCGTGTTAGGGTTGGTTTGATTCTTGGGTCGAGTCTCAAGTTGGGATAGAATATTGGGTTTGTGTTAAAGGGTATTGGGGATCCAGGTCTAGTGTCGTAGTATTTGCTCATATTAACATAAGTATTCTTGACATAATATTTTCTTCTTACCAACTAAACACTAAAAAAAATAAGTAAATCATTTACTTTAAAATATATATATTTTTCTTGAAAAGCATTGTCCTTCCTACCATACACCCCCACCTCACCGATCTGCCATTATAGCTCCTCTAGGGCGCGACATAGAGAAATACAAAGAACTACTCCCTCCAATTCATATTATATGATATTTTTAACTTAGTATACCCATGAAGAAATTCAATCACCCTAAAACATAAGATATGTTTTTACTAAAAAAATCTCCCTTAATTAAATAGTGTACCTATATCTAATATGGTTTCTTGGTTATGTAAAACCCAACCTTTTCTTAAATAAGGGTACATTTACAAAAGAAAAATCAATACATTCTTAATTACGTAATAAATTACTATTTATTTTAAGTTAACTATAAAAACTAAAATATCATATAATGTGGACCAGAAGAGTAAACAATTACTAGATAGGAAGACGATAGGTGTAAAGTTCACACCCTATGGCCTTAACTACTAAATTAATATTTTGTAATCCTTTTTATTTCTTTGTTGTCAATTTTAATTTCCTCTTAAAGTAATATAGAAAGCTACTCTCACTACAACTAGAAGAAATCCTAGAAAATTGAATATGTTCAATGTGGTCCACAGTTGCAATGCAAATAGAAAACATTGCTTTCATAGTAGATGGAAAATTATTAGCACATTTTAGTGTAGGAATTAAAAATATATATCATAAGTTATATAGCATCTACTCATGCTCATACTTACTTATTGGTACGTACACATCACACACATCTAGACCACGGTTATGGATTACGCTAGATGGTATGCTGTTATTGTTTGTTTAGTTGCTAGAGGAATTTATATTATGAATAATCAGAAGTCTATTGCTGGTTAATAATGTTCTTATTATTAAATTCAGAATGATTAAAAATCTAAATGAAGCTAATTTTCTATGGAAATTGTTGATTCTTAACTCGGGAGAAACAAGTAGGAGTTATAACATATTTAACATATCAAATATATATAACTTAAATTCATATATAAAATTTAATTAAGAAAAATAAATTCATATACACAAGTGTTTACATTCAAATAGGTAAGAGTTAATTAAGGAAACAAGAATATTGAATTTGTCAAATATCTTATACTAGTAAACACACAAACACTATATCCAAAAAAACAAAAAAATCACTATCGACTATATCCAACAAAAACATATTAGGTGCACATTCTTAGCAAAAGTGGGAAACAATTAATTACGCTAAGGACAATTTTAATTGTGTCCTTAGGCTTAGTTCCAAAATCATCACTCAATCAAAAATAAATATTGTTGGTTTATAGATCTTGTTTTTTTGTACTGTTATAGTAAGACAAAAGTTTATACATTTTAATTAATGACAGTTTTTTTTTTTTGTTGCTTTGTTTTACAACAACAAAGACACATAAGATGCTAATACAAGAATTTACTGTATTATTTATCTTTTGTTTCAGTTTTATTATCTTATAAAGAAATTTTGAATTAGTTCTTAATTAATAGATTTTAGGGACCATATGTGATGCAAAGCTTTCTAATTTGACAGGTTAATATGATTTAAACTACCGATAATTATAAATGTTACTAAGCTCCTCGACATTAACTTTTACTATAAGATATTGTATATATACGGTCAACTATTTGGAAATAATATTTCATTCATTTTATTTTTATGATATCACACCTTCCATTTAGAAAAGATATAGTAACTTTTAAAGTAATTATTTACTTTTGTACATGTTCACGTCCTCACTCGATTTGTATATATATATTTGACCATGTCAAAAGTATTTTTTTTTTCTTGAAATATAGTACGATCACATAGATGGAGCATCAATTAAACTTATAATTGATGAAGTATTATTGAATTTGAAATGGTCAAATGTGCAGTAAGGGAATCAAAATAGATCGAAGTTGAATCAATCAAATCTATCGAAGCTTTTAAAAAGTTAGTCAAGTTTCATTGTTGGTCCAACAGGTACAAACACTAACCGTTACAACGGTATAAAAGCTGCTTTCCCAACGGATGTCGACAAAAATGGGACCCTCTTATCACGCCAAAATTTCTTCATCAAACAAATTAACAAACAAATAAAATACAATGGTATAGGTAAAAATTTATTCGCATATAGTATTTATATCGATTATAGGCATATAGTAATAGTGAAATATCAATTATTTGTTGAACCTCGTAGATCGTGTGAACGTAGGAACCTTGAATTCGGAAGTAAAAGAATTTTAGAAGACGTTCTTTGCTAAAATTGAAATGGTTTAACAACTTACTTATTAGTTGTCTGGATTGAGATGTTTTGTTATTATTTGAACTTAATTTGTATCAATTCCAATATTATTGTTGAAAACCTTGTGTTTTATTATATTGTTGTACTTTAGTTTTCTATAATTCGTTTTAATAATTTGGCGAACAAACTCTTCAGAATTAGAAAATGTAATTTGTTTTGACAGATGTTCTAGTGAGAAGGTGCGAGAGGTTGACAATGATGAATCTAACAAGAGGTAGCTAGAGATGAATTGAGGAAGATTTGAGTAGATGTAATTAAATAGGACATGACATATTTTTAGCTCACTGAAAATATGACTCTAAATAGGAGAGCATAGAGGTTGAGGAACAGAATAGAAAGTTAATTAGTAGGTAGTTTAGGGAATCTCTTTCTTTATCGGTGGAAGACCATTTTATTATTTGTTGCCGATATATTTATTTTCTTCAATTATTCTTCATAATTGTTTTTTATTCTTGTATTTTAATTTTCATACCTGTTTGAGTCGAACATCTATCGAAAATATTCTTTCTAAAAAAAAAAGGGAAATTGCGCATATGTATTATCTTCTTTAGACTCTATCTGGAACTGAATTTGTTACTATTATCATTTATAATTTGAATTAAAAATATTAAATCAAACCAAATCTCATGTGTTATTTTATTTATTTAGTGCATTGAGCGTATACCCGATCTCCTTCGATAATAATTGACATGATATAGTTGTAATGTTTTGCCTTTAATTTCATTTTTTTAAAATTGTACGTAACCTTTTTAAATTTATTTCTCGAGTACTAGCTATACTTTATATTAACACAAAAACAACTCTAGTATGATAAACAAAATTAGCATAAAAAGGAGTAATTGTTTATTAGGCCAAAGAGTAATTATAATTGTTTTTAAATGATTATAAAATGGCTAAATAAGCCAGCTTAAATGACGAAAAAGAACCTTAGTGGAAATTTTCCGGAACAAATTAACGATTGTCACAGGCTGTTATTTAGTGCTGATGACAAGGACGGCCAGCAGCTTACACGTGTCAGAATAGCTTTATTTATTCATGACAGACATGTCACAATATCCTCTGCTGGAATGGATTAAGGAATAAAATCTGCTGATTTGAATATGACTGGACAGATCAATTTTTTTTTTCATTCTCATATTTTGTTGTCATTTAATTTTTATTAATATCAAAAATAAAAATATTTTTTATTGTCATATCATTTTTTTGTTACTAACTTACTATTATTCCTTATTTGAATGTTACTGATGTAGCGATTTCTCAATTTGACAACTGTTTTACTACATTAAACGAATCTTATTTATTTCCTTCTAATAACTTGTCATTTTAGTTGAAAAGTTAGTTTAAAGACTTCGTATAATATGCAGAGGTGGACCCATACTATGGAGAGGGATGCACGTGCACTCGGTAACTTTCGAAAAAATCATATATATATATATATATATTGAAAAATTGATAGAAATTAGAATATAGTTAACAGTGCACCCATAAGCATAGAAGTGCTCTTGTGCTACTGGTACAAGCTAGAGATATCATCCTTGAGACCAAGATTTGAAACCAACTAAAGACATTTTTTTTATTTTTTTTTATTTTAAGTTTAGCATAGAGCTCATATTTGAGCTATGCTTATATTGATGCACCCAAAGTCTTCAAATCCTGGGTTCGCCTCTGATAATATGTTGGTAAACTTGAGAGATTTTATTATAGAAATTCAAATTGAGGCATTACATTTGTAGGATAGTAACTTTGATGTAATAAAATACAAAAATGTGTTCATTTTTACATATTCAATGTTGATTAAAAATCATAATTTCATATCAAAGATAAAAGAAAAACAAAGTCTCTTTTTTATGTTCTCGGGACGCTATATTTCTTTTCTACTTTCATATCAAACGACTGATATCGACTTTAAATCTAAAATAATTTAAAGTTTGTTTGACATTGCTGCTTGTTGAGAATCCAGAAGCATTTATTTTGATAAAAAAAAATATGTTTTTGAAAATATAAGTATTTGGCAAGTAAAACTACTTAAATGGAAGCAGAAATAGTTTTTCTATCGTTGAGAAGAAGCTAAAATTTTCTGCATCTTAAAAAAAGTACAGAAAATTATTTTTTTAAAGACTAAAATATTTATTCCATTATTTCATATCAAAGATAAAATTAAAAAAAATCTCTTTTTGATGTTTCTAGGACACTATATTTATTTTTTACTTTCATATTAATGTATTGGTACCGGCTTTAAATCTAAAACAATTTAGAGCATGTTTAATATTGTTATTGCGAGTCCAAAAGCATTTATTTTGATAATTTTTTTTAAAAAATTAAGTGTTTAGCAAACCAGTAAAATTACTTTTAAATGGAAACAAAAACAGTCTTTTTGCCGTTGGAAGAAGTTAAAGTTTTTTGCATCTTAAAAAAAGTACAGAAGAATATTTTTTTAAAGACTAAAATATTCATTCCATATATTCATATTTGCTAATATATCAATTATTAATTAATTAGCATATCTCATAAGTTTGGTTAAGTTTCATTTAAGAATTTTATATTTTATTTTTATATAATAAATTTTTATATTTTATTTTACGTTTATGTATTATTATTTTATTTATTATATTACGTATTGTTTTACATAATAGAAAAAAAGATAATAACAATATTTTTGCAAGACTAGAAAAAAAAAACAATTAAAGATTTTAGCCCTCCAAAAAAGGTATAATATTGATTAAATCAATAAATATGTACATTTAATTTAATAAAAATAAAAATAAAATTAATTTTTTTTTGTAATGGATATTAAAAATAGCTTCTCTATAAAATAATATTAATACTAAAAGTACATTGACACTTGTCTTTTTTCGTAATTTGACTTTCAAAAGTATTTTTAACAAATATTTGTCAAACACAAATTGCTTATGAAAAATATTATGCAAATGAATTAGCCAAATACGAATCGTTTTTTTTTTTCTTCAAAAGCACCTTTTTGAAAAGCGATTTTAAAAGAATACTTATGAAAATAAGCAGTTTTTAGTAACAATGCCAATAGACTCTTAATAGGCAAACATTAAAGGGAAATTATTAAATTAGCTTAACCCTAATTCATAAATGAATATGGAAATTTGTATGTTCTTCGTCCTAAATTAATACTAGTTATTTTTATTTACAAAATTATGCATTGATTTTTTAATTTTAGAAATGTCAATACAGTTAAAAAGAGTAGTTGTTACTAGTAATTTTAAAGTAAATACTTAATTATTTTGGGTTAAAACTATAATTAAAATTGTACAAAAGAAAATCCATGGCACAATGATTACATTTCAAACAGCTCTGAAAAACTAAAGTTAGAATTATAGGCTAAATTAGCGGTGTCGAGGTTGTCGTGGACCCCATTCTTTGTGTGTGGGTAACGAGCTGTCATCTCCAACTCCTCGACAGACTGTGTTTCCTACCCCCCACGAAATTCACTTCTTATACATATAAACCCTCACTACTACCACCATTTTCACCATTACCAAGCATTTCTTCTTAACCCCCCATCACTTAAAAATCCATTCTGTAAGCCTTTTTCATTACTGGGTATCAGAAATTTGATCGGAAAATCAAGAAATGGCTGAGGAAACCAAGAAAATAGCTGAAGAAACGACCCCTGAAGTGGTCGTTTCTGATGTTACAGTGAGGGAGACACCTCAACCTGAGCCGGAAAATGTGCCGGAGTCACCGGAGAAAGTTGCTGTTCCGGTCACTGGAGAATCGAAGGTTGAGGATGAAAAGGAGAAGGAACTTGTTGCTGAATCCAATTCGTTTAAGGAAGAAAGTAACAAGGTTGAAGAACTTCCTAATCCTGAACAAAAAGCATTGGCGGAATTCAAACAGATGGTTCAAGAAGCTCTTAACAAGCATGAATTCACTGCCCCTCCTCCTCCGCCGCCAGCAAAGGAAGAGGATGAGAAGAAAGTAGCCGTTTCCGCCGATGCCCCTGCTGAGGCACCGGAGGCAGAGCCAGTTACAGAGGCGTCAGCGGCGGCGGCGGCACCTGAGCCAGTGATAGAGGCAGAATCCGAGCCTGTGGCCGAGAAGAAAGTTGAAACAGAGGAAAAAGTAACTCCACCGGAAACTGAAGCAACTCCGGCACCGGCAGCAGAGACACCATCGGAGACAGAGAAGGTGGAGGCAGTCGAAGAAATCAAGGAAACAATTGTTGAAGTACCGGCTGCGGTTGCTGTGGTGGCCTCCACGGAGGAGTCACCTGCTGCAGAAGCAGAGGAACCAAAAACAGAGCAAACTCTTCCACCACCACCACCAGAAGAAGTATCCATATGGGGAATTCCCCTTCTAGCAGATGAGAGAAGTGATGTAATCCTTCTCAAGTTTCTTCGAGCAAGAGATTTCAAGGTGAAAGAAGCTTTCACCATGTTGAAAAGTGTTGTTGCATGGAGAAAAGAATTCAAGATTGATGAACTCTTGGATGAGAAAGAATTAGGACAAGGACTTGAAAAAGTTGTTTACAATCATGGAGTAGACAAAGAAGGTCACCCTGTATGTTACAATGCATTTGGTGAGTTCCAAGACAAAGAATTGTACCAAAACACTTTTGCTGATGACAAGGAGAAACTCACCAAATTCCTCAGATGGAGAATTCAGTTCATGGAGAAGTCCATTAGGAATCTTGATTTTAGCCCTGATGGCATCAACACTTTTGTTCAAATTCTTGATCTGAAGAATTCACCTGGACTCTTCTTTTACAAGAAAGAACTTCGCCAGGCCACCAATCGTGCCCTTCTATTACTCCAGGATAACTACCCTGAATTTGTTGCCAAGCAGGTACCTTTTTTGTGTGTATATAACTTGAACTCTTTTTATATTGTTATATGATGTTGGTATTTAGATATTAACTGAATTTTGATGTTATGGTGTGAAGGTGTTCATCAATGTTCCATGGTGGTACCCAGCTTACTACAGGATGATTAATGCATCTTTCACTACAAGGACCAAGAGCAAGTTTGTTTTTGCTGGTCCTTCAAGATCTGCTGAGACTCTTTTCAAGTAATTACTTCTAATTTAGCCCCTTTTATAACTTATAGTATTTGTTTGGATTGAGCAAATTCTGATTTGTGCATGTTTATGAAAATTTAGATACATAGCACCTGAACAAGTACCAGCACAATATGGTGGACTCAGCAAGGAGGGTGAACAGGAATTCACCACTGCTGAACCAGCCACTGAGGAAATCATTAAGCCAGCTTCTAAACAAACCATTGAATTCCCAGTTACTGAGGTATGTGTTCACACTTGGTTATATAATTGTATTGCTGTTAGATTTGTAAAGTGTGTGACCGTCTCATCTTAGCTTAAATTATTAGTCAAAACACACTTTTATTATAACTTGAGAATCGAGCCGGGGAACACTTCTTATTCTGCTATCATATTTAACTATTTGATCATCTCATACAAAAGCTTAAGCTATTATAGATCTGAACTCCAAAAATGTACTACTTTTTGATGGATCTGACATGCACCCGGTGAAGAAGTCTTGCAACATAGTTAAAAAGAACATATTTTTATTTACTTAATTATATATATCTATGAGTGAATTGCATTTCATTTGTTGAATTTTTCAACTGTGTGTTGATTGTGTGAAAATGTTGGATTTTACAGAAGTGCACATTGGTGTGGGAAGCTAGAGTGACAGGTTGGGATGTATCATATGGAGCTGAATTTGTGCCTAGTGCTGAAGGTGGATACACCATTCTCATAGAGAAATCAAGAAAAGTTGGGGCAAATGAATCAGTAATCAGCACTAGCTACAAGGCAAGTGAAGCAGGCAAAGTGGTGATCACAATTGATAACCAAACTTCTAAAAAGAAGAAACTTGTTTACAGGTCCAAGAACAAGCTCTCAGATTGCTGAGCGTTCTTTTGTTGTTTCATAAATTTTTCTTTTGGGGGTTCTATGGTTGATATCAACTAGTATTATTATTTTGAGTTTTTTGGGGGTATTTATTTATATTTTATTGGGGTTATTTTTGAAACTATTTTGCTGTTGGATTGTTTTTTAATTATATGGGGAACATTACAAAGGTGTTGAGATGTGGACAGAACCTTTGTTGGAGTACTAGTTATTGATACATTTTCTTCTGAAATATTTTGTGTAAATCTAATGCTGGCTGTCATTTTCCTTCCTTTCTTTGGTGATGTGAAGCTTAACGTTAGTTAATATATGCTTTTGTTTCCTATATTTTGGTCCATTCTCATAAGTTGTTCATTTTTCTGTCTTTATGTGAAAAAAATGATCCCAAATTGTGATATTTTTGTATTAGGGACAAAAGGGGTTCTAGTGAAATATTCCATGAGGATTTTACTTTTTAGTGTCGAGGGGTTGTTCAGATAATAACACCTTACTTCCATTCATTGCAATGAAATTCGAGTCGGTAAGTGAGCAAACTCATGACCTTTGGATTGGAAGCGAGAAGTGTTTATCATTTGAGCAATTCCCTGTCGTCAAAATAAATTATTATCTCATTTTCTGATTTGTCTCGAATTTAGAATTTACTTATGTGGGTCCAAAAGATAAGGTAGTACAAAAATTTAGCCCAGAAAAGGTCCAACATTGTTCCGTAACTTTGGACAGAGATTCAAAATCGTCTGTTATCTGTAAATTAAACTTAAATATAGTCTTCACCTTTTATCCAAACTGCTTTATTTTCATCCTCAAAATATGTGATGTTTTCAACTTAGCACTCCAACACACTCAAATTTAAGGTAGTGCTACACTGACAACGACAACATATATTCAATATTCATATTCATATTAAGTTCTGACTAAATTTAAGCACACATAAAACATTTCACTCCCTAATTAACTATTTGAAAAAAGAGAAACTAGACCATGATTTGATGGATATATACTATATATATGATATATCACTCTCTAATTTAGCAATGACTCTGAAAAATAACACAAAAAATGTAGTAGTATCTGTCAAGCATTTCCCTTTTTTAAAAGCATTCTCTTTTCGAAAAGAGGAAAAGATTACACCAAAAAAAAGTCTGGAAAATTATTGTTACAGCACGTAAAGCAAGTATTTGTATGAATATATTTTTCTTTTGCAACAAAGTACTACTAGTTTGTTTAATTGCTTTAGTTTATTGTTGAACCTGCAAAAAAGGTTGGTATTAAAGTGAGGTTCTAATCATTTTACCCACCAACTTTACATTTAGTAATAATAAAAATTAAAGAGTTTTAGGTTCTTCCATCATTATCAATGGGCAGGTTTTAGATGTTTCTCAATTATTTTTCTTTTAAAAAAAAGTAATATCAATGGCCCCAACAATAATGTTATTAGAACATTTCATAATCCAAATTGTTATCTAATCCAAAGACTTTTGGTCGATGCTGAAAATTGAAATTTCTTGACTTTAATTGTGCCTAACTATATGCTGATGATACATATTCAAAAGGGACCGGATACGAACTCACAGTATAGAGAATATGCCTATCGTGTTATTGCGAAATTCATTTTTCTGACTTTTAGGAATTTATTTTCTTAGAGCAATGCTTTGATCGATCAAATATGAAATATTGGTATTCTTCTGCATAACAATCACACCCTCAATATGGTCCAATTATGATTATCATAAACCTAGAGTAGGAATGTTTATTAATAGCCATAAATATGATAGTTGTGGTCTATATACACTACTATATCCTTTCTATACCTTACTCGTGAGATATCATCAAGTATGTCGTTCTTGTATAGGTGATAACATTTTATACAAAAATACGGAAAGAAATATTCATTGGCGTTAATGAAAATATCAAGTGTGGATATCTTTATCTTTTTTTACCACTGTAGATGCGGTCGATTTAATTATATAAAAAGAAGAAGAAGAAATGATGGTAGAATAAGTGGGAGAACATGCTAAGGAAAAATCTTCAATTGATAAAAAGAATTGCTCCCACTTTTAGTAGACAATTTTGATAAGGTGGCTCCCAGATTAATTAATAAATAAACAATTATAATGTAGACAAAAAAAGAGTCTGAGATTAGAGGACCAAAACCTACTTAGTTTACCAGCAATAGTTACGTAGGAATAATATAAATAAATTTGATCTTATCCAAACATTTTATTGGTTATTTTGTTTAGTGTCTACTACTAAATATCTGACAATACTTTCATTGACCAATCTTTCAAACTTATCTAGTTCAAACGTTTTTCTATTTTCACTTTTATTTATTTATTATTCTTAAAAAATATCTTTTTTAACTTTTATTTAAATATCATTAAAAGATTTTTTTTTCATATTTTTATTTTAATTAACTTATTTTTCAAATTATTTTGTAAATCATGAATATTGCACTAGAATCTATGAATTTCCAATTCCAAGGTAGAAGTCCACAAGAATTCAGGACCTTTGACTTCTTAGGTTTCATTGAAACAAAGAACGTTTTCTAACGACGTTTAGTTTGTAAATAAATATTAGTACTGTGATTTTAAGAGAATCGTTTCCTTAATCATTTTAATTGGACTTTAAATTAGTATAGTATACAAACAATTTTGGACGGTTGTTGTAATTTTGGTTATATGGATCAGGTACATGTTAGTTTATCAGCATCTCGATTAATTTAACAATTTACAGGCGGCATAAGTTGTTAATATAGAGAAAATTTCAGCAATAATAATTAATAGACATGATCCTCTATAGCTACAGTTTCAATAATTGCGCTCCATAACTGTTTGCTGCCGAGGCTGCGGTTTGTATATATTTCTGACTTTTATATATAGAAATTTTGTATTTATACATTTAAAGAGATGTGAGATGAAAGAGTTATATATGAGAGGTGAGAGAGAGAAGAGAGGAGAGATGAAAGATTGAGATATGATTTAAGATATGAGAGGTGTGAGAGGCTCAGAGGAGATATTAGATATGAAACAATATGAGAGATGAGATAAGAAGATATATGATATGAGATAAGATGAGTGAGATGTGAGATATGAAATATGAGAGATGAGAGAGATGTGAGATGAGATGAGATATGAAAAATTAGAGATCAAGATACAAGAGGCGAGAGAGATAAGAGATGAGATGAGAGATGAGAGAGATGTGAGATGAGATGAGAAAAAAAAGATGAGATGAGATAAAAAAAAATGAGATGGGAGAGATGAGATGAGTGAAATGAGATAAGAGAGATGAGAGATACAATATGAGATATGAGAGATGAGAGATGAGATATGAGATAAGATGATATATGAAAGATGAGATGAGAGACGAAAGAGTCAGATGCTCTGATATAAGAGATGAGATGAGTGAGATGAGATGAGAAGAGAGAGATATGATATGGAAGATGAGAGATAAGATGAGTGAGATGAGATGGGATAAGAAAGATAGTATGAGAGAGATGAGAGTTATGAGATTGAGATATGAAATGAGAATAAAAGATGAGATGAGAGAGTAAAAAAGATGAAAGAGATGCGATATGAGATATGAAAGATGAGAAAGATAAGAGATGAGATATGAGAGAGACGAAATAAATGAGATGAGAGAGATGAGATATATGATATGAGATGAAATATGAAAGATGAGATCAGAGATAAGAGATGAGATAGATAAGATGAGTGAGACATATACGATATGAAATATGAGATATTAGATGAGATGTGATATGAAAGATGAGATATGAGATATGATATGATGAGATATGATATGAGTTATTAG
This sequence comes from Solanum stenotomum, assembly GCF_019186545.1. NCBI lineage: Eukaryota > Viridiplantae > Streptophyta > Magnoliopsida > Solanales > Solanaceae > Solanum > Solanum stenotomum. The sequence goes on along the minus strand of NC_064289.1, from coordinate 11,864,934 downwards.
ATGAGATATTAGAAATTAGATATGATATTAGAGATGTCATATGAGATATGACAGATGAGAGAGAGATGACATGAGATGAGAGATGAAATGAGAGATGAGGGATATGAGATGAGATATCAAATATGAGATGTGAGATGAGATATGAGATGAGAGATGAAATATGAGAAATCAGATGAGAGATATGAGATGAGATATAAAATATGAGAAATGAGATGAGATATGACAGAGAAATGAGATGATATGAGATGAAAGATGAGAGATGAGAGATGAGAGATGAGATATGAGAAATGAGATGAAATGAGATATGAAAATATGCTATGAGATACGAGATTAGATATAAGATGAGAAATGAAATATGATATGAGAAATAAGATGTGGGATGTGAGATATGATATGAGAGATGAGATGATATGTGATATGAGAGATGAGATATGAAATATGATATGATATGAGATATGAAATGAGAAATAAAATATGATATGAGAAATGAGATATGATATGAGAAATCAGATGATATGAGATGAGATATGAGATATGAGAAATGAGATGATATGAGATGAGAAATAAAATGAGATGAGATGAGAGATGAGATATGAGAAACGAGATGATATGAGATGAGATGACAGATGAGATATGAAATATGAGAAATGAGATATGTATTATCCTATGAGATGAGATATGAGAAATGATATGATATGAGATGAAAGATGAGAGATGAGATATGAAATATGAGATATGTATGATATGAGATATGAGAAATGAATATGAGATGAGAGATGAGAAATGAAATGATATGAGATGAGAGATGAGAAATGAAATGATGATATGAGATATAAGATATGAGATGAGAAATGAGAAATGAGATGAGATGATATGAGATATGAGATGAGAAATGAAGTGATATGAGATGAGAGATGAGATATAAGATATGAGATGAGAAATGAGAAATGAGAAATGAGATGAGATGATATGAGATATGAGATGAGAAATGAGATGATATGAGATATGAGATGAGATGAGATGTGAGATGAGATGAGATGCAAGATGAGAAATGAGATGATATAAGATTAGATATGAGATGTGAGATGTGAGATATGAGAAATGAGAAATGAGATGAGAGATGAGATATGAGAAATGAGATGATATGAGATATGAAATATGCTATGAGATATGAGATGAGAAATGAGATGATATGAGATTAGATATAAGACTAAATATAAGATGAGAAATGAGATATGAGATATGAGATGTGAGACATAAATATGAGATATGAAATATGATATATGGATACTATAAGATGAGAAATGAGATATGAGATATGATATATGATATATGATTATATGATATGAGATATGAGAGATGAAATATGAAAAATGATATGAGAGATATGAAATATGATATGAGAAATGAGATGAGATGAGAGATGAGATATGATATGAGAGATGAGATATGAGAAATGAGATGATATGAGATGAGATATGAAATATGATATGAGAAATGAAATGAGAGATGAGATATGAGATATGAAATATGATATGAGAAATGAGATATATGAGATGAGATATGAGATGAGAGATGAGAAATGAAATGATATAATAAGATATGAGATGAGAGATGAGAAATGAAATGATATAATAAGATATGAGATGAGATATAAGATATGAGATATGAGATGAGATGATATGAGATATGAGATGATAAATGAGATGAGATATGAGATGAGATATAAGATATGAGATGATAAATGAGATGAGATGATATGAGAAATGAGATGAGATGATGAGATATGAGATGATAAATGAGATATGAGATAAGAGATGAGATATGAGATAAGAAATGCAATGAGAAATGAGATGATATGAGAAATGAGATGAGATATGAGATATGAGATGTGAGATGAGATGAGATATGAGATGAGATGAGAAATGAGATGATATGAGATATGAGAGATGAGATATGATATGAGAAATGAGATGATATGAGATATGAAATATTTTATGAGATATGATATGAGAAATGAGATGATATGAGATTAGAAATGAGATGATATAAGATATGATATTGTTATGAGATATGAGATGATATGAGATTAGATATAAGATGAGAAATGAAATATGATACGAGAAATGAGATGATATGAGATATGAGATGAGATGTAAGATATGAGATATGAGATGAGAGATGAGTTATGAGAAATGAAATATGATATGAGAAATGAGATGAGATGAGAGATAAGATATGAGAAATGAGATATGATATGAGAGATGAGAGATATGATATGAGAAATGAGATGAGATGAGATATGAGAAATGAGATGAGATGAGATATGAGATATGAGATGAGATATGAGATATGAGATATATGAGATGAGAGATGAGAAATGAAATGATATGAGATATGAGATGAGCGATGAGATATGAGATGAGAAATGAAGTGATATGAGAAATGAGATGAGACATGAGATGAGATGAGATATGAGATATAAGATGATATGAGATATGAGATATGAGATGAGAAATGAAGTGATATGAGAAATGAGATGAGATGAGATGAGATGTGAGATATGAGATATGAGATATGAGATATGAGATGAGATGCAATACGAGAAATGAGATGATATGAGATAAGATATGAGATGAGATTTGAGGTGTGAGATAAGAAATGAGATTGCTAAAATATGAGATATGAGATGAGAGATATTAGATATGAGATATGAGATATGAGATGAGAGATATTAGATATGAGATATGAGATATGAGATATGAGATATGAGATATGAGAAGAAAAATCTTTTTTAGAAAGTAAAATAGGTAATTGAGCTACGACATCTCCCACCTTATACTCTATTTTACTCTTTAAAAAAGAAATTTCTTCTCTCTTCTCAATATTATATTATTATTTATATTTCATAATATAAATCATTCTTTTCTTTTTTCAAATAATCATTTTTGAATTTTCATGAGATATAATATTTTATTTTTTCAAATTCTTTATTTAATATAAAATTTTATTTTATTTCAAATTTTTAAGTAACATAAATTGCAAGCAAATATTCTTTAATATACAAATTAATGAACAATTCAATTAAAAGTGAAATCATTAATGAAATACAATTACACAAACATTACATAAATACTCAACTTTCAAGATTATTACGTTGCTCCCTTAAATGCTTTATTAATGCATTACAAAGATAAAAATTATCAATGTTGTGTCCTTAATTTTTTTTATGTCTAGGTAAAAATTGTTCAAACCGAAAAATTTCAAATTATATTAGTGACAAATTTTTTTTAAAAAAATTAACATATTATTAATTCGGAATGAAAATAGTTTATATTAAATAATATATTTTTAAGAATATTATATTGCATTTAAAAAGAATTACAAATATTAAATATTTAATTAATGGGATTATATGTAAAATAATATGTTCATTGCAATTTATACCAATTAATACCAAAAAAATTAATACCAAAAAATTAATATCCATATCTCGCCTTTTGAAGTGCGGCTCAATTAATACCAAAATATTAAATTATTTAATTGCATATATAAATAATCAAAATCTCCAATAGCAATAACATGCTAGCAAATATTTCAATTCAAAAACTGAAAAGAAATAGTACATACTTAGAACTTGAATGGGAAAAAACAAAACAAAAGTCAAAACAGTGAGAAAAAAAAGACAGAGGTAAAGGTAGAAGTGACTGTGAAGTAGAAGAAGGAAAAGGAAACAGAGGAAGGCGAAAAGAAGAAGATAGAAGAAATATGTATTGCTTGGATTTTGAAGTCGCTGGAAAAGTCTAGCTCACGCCTTAGGAGTCTAGTCGAAGATCCTAAAATTACCTTTTAACTTTTAAAATCCTAAATTGGTTGCCTTTTTTTAAAAAAGAAAATACAAAAGGCGACACCTTTCTCGCCTCTCGCCTTTGTTAGCCATGGCATCGTCTTTTGAAGATCGCCTCGCCACAAAGCTAAAAGGCAATGAAGGATCACCTCGTCAAGGCGATCTCCATTGACGATGAGGCGATCACCTTTCACAGCACTAGAAGAATCTAAGGTAACTAGTCTTTGAACAAGCACTGTCCCTACATATAGAAAGATTTCAACAGCAGTAATTATATTTCGCAACCAATTTAAGTTTTCTTTTCCAACCAGTAACAATTCTTTACCCATGTAAATGCATATTTGATTGAAGATGTCATGTAAAACTTTATTTGCAGACTCCATTGCCTGCATAAACATCAAAGTCGTATAATACAATATTTTATTATTTATAAGTGTCCATGTATTTTATAGTGAAAAAAAGAGACATCACATATGACATATGATTTTTTTTCCCCAGAACAAACTTAAAATAGTTCACCAGAAAAGATAGGTAGTCAGACATATTGTTTCAGGCCTTCGAACAAGCACAACAACTGCTAGTGTTTTCCATCATCACCAACCCCTAATCCAATAACATCAACTAGTTTTTAGACACAACTTTCCTGTACTGTTAACTTAAACTAAATAATATCCTATATGAAGTTAATGTCAACAGAAAAGGCAGAAAAATTGAAATATATTTTTGAAACAGAGAATAGAAACGTTGAAATACTGGCAACCATTATTTATGGGAAAGAGTAAATTTGGAGGTTAGTTTCTTAGTTTTAAATTGCTAAACAAAGTTTACAGTACAAATGACTTATCATGCGCACAAGATTTGCAATCGCCTAATCAAAGTAAAACAGAATTGTGCACAAACCTCAGCATAATTGAGATGGTTGTCTCCCAATTGCTTATCAGCCCATTTTGAAATTGCCAACAAGAAAGACTGTAAGAAATCATCCCTTTTCCATTTCAACTTTAGAATGCAAACTCTTCAAGTGCATTCTCTCTCTTGCGGTCCCCTTTGTTCCTTTAATGGTACTTTTTTTAACTGTTCAATGACATATTGCAAGATCCTTTGCCCTCCCGTGATGACAAACTGCAACAACACAAGGGGCATATATCGAAATAGGACAATCACGCACCAGCAATAAGCAAAGAGGAATTGATGGAAGTGTAACAAACCCGAAATTCTCACTATATTAATAAGAACTAAAACATGATTACAATACTCAAACTATTGAATTAAGATGAAAATACTGAAATTACAAGTAACTAGAGGTTAAAATATAAGAATAGGGATGAGAAGCGTAGACCATATAATGGAGAGGAGAGGAATCAGATTCTTCACAACCCTATTTTTCCTAGAATGTGCTACTTATTAACTTGGATCCCACACATAACCCCTCAATATGGTATTAGGCTGTTTTGGTATAACAGGCCTTGGCCCATTCATAACATGAGGGATCAGCTTCAATCAAGTAATCGAATTTGAAACAAGGGTGGGTAACCAAGTAAGAAGAAATTGATGCAACATGTCAGGAATTTATTTACAAACAGTTAACTAAAAAAGATGGAAGCAATTCCCTAACAGCCGATTGCTTATTGGGATAAAAAAAATTACTTAAATTTGCAGAAGTTAAATAATGTGGATTGAGGAGAGGATGAGGGTTTAGTATTTCAGAAAACCAGTTTTCAGTCCATAGTGAAGTTAAGGCAGTTATAAATTATAATTAGACTATAATAGCACATTTGATTCGACAAAGGTCAAATTTCTAAGTTGAATAACACGAAGAGAAAAATAGGACCTGAAGAATAACACGGACCAAAAACATTATTTTTCCTTAAATAACACACATTTAAAATAATCACCTTAGTTAAGCTAGATTAAGTTACAACTGTAAGTGACTAATCACAATCTTGTAGGTAGTAGGCAGGCAACACATTCTTCAGTTGAGTTTAACCGAGGTTATTTCAAAATGATGGGTAATTTGGTCTTCTTTGGTAGATTCACCAAGGATTGTTGAAATCTGTATTAATAAATGCATAATACCCGAGTAATCAGAAACCTAGTGTATGGCATTTTCCATACAACCTATTATTAATTGTGAATGGAGGAATTGCTATCAAAATTATTAAAATTTAGGTTCCTATATGTACCACAAACGGAGTGCAGATCGAGAGCAGCAAGTACAACCTCTCATTTGATGCATCATTAGTTTTACATAAGGATGAAGCACCTAAAATGGCCACTCAACTCAAGGACATTCAACAAACAAATGAGAAACTGAATTGATGGCCACTCTTGATCACCCAGAGATTCATTTTATGCAAAAAAGTAAAGTGACATCGAATGTTAGCATCGGCCAAGAAGTACTCCAGAAGGACATCAGCAAACCTAACTAACATAAAAAGAACAAAGCCTTCCATATCTTTTAGTAACTAAGTCAACGAAACACGATTTTCCTCGTACTTCAAGCTAGATTCAAGAAATATCAGTTTCTTTTCTAATTAGGAAATTGTAGGCTATGCCACATATTCCAAAGAGCTTGTGGTCCATCACTAGTCAAATAATTGATAAAGAAGTAAAATCTAGTCCAAACAATTGATATACCATCAGCATGTTAGTAGTCAAGCAAATGCTAGTAATGTTTTAAGCAACTCTGACTAGAAACCAATTTTTTTTTTTTGTCATTTTACACCTGTCGAAATAATACCCAAGCATAGCAAGTGTAATGAATGGTTTTTGTGATTCCCAAAATACACCATGTGGACTTAAGAAGCTCCAAAATTTCTTCAACTTCCTGGTTGGAAAAGATCAAGTTTATAATTGGTCATTCAAACCTATAAATCGATTTCCAAAGGAATGTACTCACATAACATTCATTCCACTACTGTTCAGGATTTTACTATTATATAAAGAGAATAGGTTATTTTGTTCATATAAAACAACTGGACCTCAATCCTAAGCAAGTAGGGCCTCAGCTATATGAATCCTCAGTGATCATAATTCATACCGTTCCATTTTAAGCTCCTTAGACCCATATTATTTATAATAATATAAATAATAATAATAAGCTCTAGAATTTCTATATATTTTCGAAATGCATATAAATCTCATATAAGACTAAAGGACTCCTACAAAACACAAGACCTAAATTACTACTAACATGACTAAAACATAGTCCCAACTATATAAACCTTTTCTATTGTGACCTATTATTCACTGTGTCTGCATGAATTCCAAGAGATTGTAGGTTTTTCGAGACAATTTCCTTCCATGTGATTTTGTGGCTCATGCCCTTTTAACACCTTCACTCATCATGTTCCTCTATTACAAACATAAGTACACAACATACCAAGACTGTAAATCAAATGACCCTTAAAGAATATTACCTTCTTTAAAGAGAAAGGTGACATCCCAAGAGTATTACTTTCCAGTGTACAAGAAACAAGATGGTCATCTTTATCCTGGCACCATAAGGCATAGCAAGAATGACAAGAATTAGAGAGTATCCTCCCAAGAGTATTACATTCAAGTGGGGTTTTACTGACCTCTGTGAGCTTTCCCTCATCTGAAACATCTAAGTAGTTTCTCGTATAATTTGACATTCAAGTGATAACCATCAGCTCAGTGGCATACTTCACTAGTTAAGTCACCTCGAGGCTTGAGCTGGCCTTTCTGCCAGTGGCATAGCGATCTCTCTCAAAGATTTTAAACATTCTGTCCTTTGCATCTCTGCTGTAGGAGGAAAAAACTGAAACAAAGAAATAATATTTTTATGGCATATCATCTGTTATAGCATCACAAAGAACCCTTTCTTGTAACCTTATTTCTCAGGACATGGGTGTTCATAGTATATGGTATCAAAATGTCCATGGATTGAGAAAAAAAAGAGAAGATGAGAGTGCACATAATAATGATGAAGAGCATCAAACAAGCAAACAAGAACAAAATCAATGATAGCATGCCAGTTGAACTAATTCCATGGGTCAATAAGATTTTTTGAAAAGAAGTCCTTGTAGGAGAGTACAAAAGAAGAGACAAGAATAAATAGAAGTACAAGAAGATAAAACATGTCAATTTCCAAAAAATAGACACTTCCTTTTTTCAACCATGAAACCCCCAAGGGCAGGGACAAACAATTCGAAACTCAATATATAATGAATCTCCAATCTAAAAGATGAAAACCCTCTTAGCAACTCTAACTTTAATTCTAAGCAATTCTATGATTAGACATATGATGATCAAACTTCAAAACATAACACTCAAGTAAATCAAAATTGTATTTAATTTGTTTGAAAGAAGTGGAGTGCATTTGTAGTTTCAATCCATCTATTTAATATTTAACATACTTATTTTCGGCAATAAAATTAAAAAAATGAAATCCAACTAGGATTACCGCAAATTTACATTCATTGCATCGACCATTAAGCAAATTGGTAAATCATGATTCAATTTGCAATTCCCTTACTGAAAAAAATGATAGGTTAAATTATAATGTTGTTAGTTCGTTGTTTGTATAGATGTTGTAGGGCCACGTGCTTTCTGTCGTTGTTTGTATAGATGATAGAGGGACACGTGTTTCCTGGTGCATTGCTCGAACTGCAATTAACATGGATGAGAATTGAAATCTATTTATCATTAGGATACAATGCTTGATAGTATAGTGGTTAAATTCCCTTATTAAAAGAATCCATTTATCATTGAGTGAAAATTGCACAGAAACTAGAGCAGTTATACGATACATCTGCATCAATGTTGTTAATAGTTTCCTAGTCATGTGTCAGCATCCTATGCACAAAGTAACCAGTAGTACAAATATAGAACCAGAGAAAAATCTTTAAGTACTCTTAGTCTCCTGGTCTTTTTTTTTCTTCTGAAAATGGTAACCAATACTCTCCCCACTTTTATTTTTCCGGTATAACCAGTACTATAGATATAGCACCTTAGAGCTAAAAAGCAAGCAAATTACAACCTGCATTACTCTTAAAACCAAAAGCAACCCGTTGAAGAATGAAAATAAACATTTATGTGCATAGAACACACTAAATAATGTTTTGGGATAGGTAAAAAGTGCTGCACAACAACCCCATATGGAATAATTCTACGCTGCAATAGATAAACATCTGGAACTGGAACATTCACAAATAGTAACTATTCAACAGAAATTAAAGCATGTGCAATCCCGAACAAGAACATTCATAAATAGTGACCATTGAACCAAAAATAATGTATGTGCAAGTTCGAATTTACCATATGAGGGAAAACAGTGTGCTCTCATGATAATCTCTAATAGCTTCAGATAGTTCAAGAAGTCCGCCTACCCCAAAAAAAAGAAACAAATCATTCCTGCAATCCATTTTAAAGCAAATATGTAGAGGCTATATTTGTGGTGGACATTCCCTACCTTTTCTTGCACAATTGAGGACAAAATCAACGCAAACTTGACCAAGATCCACATCATCCAAGGAAACAAATCTGTAGAGCTCTCCCTGCAAATACATACTACACATTCAATTGGAGCCACCCACCCACCCACATTGTGTTCCAGTAAATTCTCTACTATCAAATCTTCTTCCATTGCAACTTCAACGTAAACCCACTTGCTTAGCAACTCACACTTGCATTCACCCAAAAAATAAGGGCCTCTAAAGAACCAAAACACCCCAAATTCAGTTACCAAAACACACCAAAAATAAGAGGCAAGATTAAACGAACAACCAAAAGCAGATGAAGAATTGGTGATGGTGTGGAAATACGGACAGCCGGGGGTAATCTTCTTGGAGACAAACCCCATAGTTCAGATTTGAACCAAAAGGAGACCGTTGAAGAATGAAAATAAACATTACAACACAATAAATAATGTTTTGGGATACGTTAAAAGTGCTGCGCAACAACCCGTATGGGGATAAACACGATAAATGGGTCGCTTCCTTCTATTTTATCTGTATGTATAAATTTTTCTTTTAGATATTTTAATATTAAAGATATATAAGTAGTTCAATTTTTTTTGGTAGTAATAAGAGATTGTATTCTCTAAAACCTTGAAAAAATTAGAGATCCTCCACCTTAAAAATTCGAACTTATATAAATCAGTTAATATCATTACTTTATTATATTCATAATTTATTGCCTCAATGTGTTATTACAGATATATTGTTGAGAGAAAATATAAAAAAATTATAGCTTCAACCCAGTCGACTTCGCTTAAGATATATGGTTAAGTGAAAATAATTAAAAAATTATAACTTCAACCTGCTTAGCATGGCATAAAAGATAGAAGGATTATTTTTTTTAAAAAAAAACTCTAACATAATAATATCTATCATTTTTAAAACTTTATTTATTTATTTTTTATCAAATTACTATTAAAATATATTTTTATTGATATTTATACGATATTCAAAATTTGGTACTCATTAATTATTAATATAGAATGCACACGCAATGCAAATATCAAGAGATAAATACTTAGTGAAAGAAAAAAAATTAAGAATTAATTAAAGCAAAAAATAGTCCATTGGATTAATACTTAAGCCTTAATGGAGAGAAATAATTAATATAGAATGCACACACAATGCAAATATCAAGAGATAAATACTTAGTGAAAGAAAAAAAGTTTTAAAAAATAAGAATTAATTAAAGCAAAAAATAGTCAATTGGATTAATAAATAATAAGTAGCAAATAAGGAAGAACTGAAGAGGGAAAAAAATCGAAGCCTCGATGGAGAAAAAAAGCCAAAAATATAAGGCAAACAAGGGGTTTTGAACCCTCAACGCCAGCATCGTGAACACACACACACTATATATATATACTCTTAAAGTATTATTGACTAATGACTAATTTCTGAACAAGAAATATTGTGGTCTTAAACATGTCATGTGGAATCTAAATTTAAAAATTAACAAAAATGAAAGAAACATTCTTTAGTGTTTCAAAACAAACTAAAAGAAATATATTTTCTTATTAAAAAATACATGTAATAATTCTATTATTATTAAAAAAAATGGCCCCTCAAATTTGGGGCACGAATGCCTCATTTTTAAAGGCATCGAGCCGCCCTAAATAGGATATTTAACTAAGATGAATTGAGAATCTGAAAGACAATTATGCAACCCCTATTAATGATCCATTAATATAATTATCCGTTTAAAGAAATAATAAGCTAATTATCAAATACAGTACTGTACTAGTTTTGGGAAAATTATAAAAAATGACAAAAATGCTAACATATTTATGGAAAGCAAATACAGTTGAAAAAAATTACAAAAACCACTATACGTTGTTTTTATAACAAATTCTCTACTTCTCTCCCTTGCCTCTCTCCCTCTCTCTTGGGCTCTGTCTTTCTCTTTCTCCTGTCAATAAGAGGGAACTCATTCAAATGTATTATGTATCAATTGTATTCAGTCAAATATAGGTGAGAGTTTTGTGTTTATATCAATTGTATTCAAAAAACTATAATTGTATTTTGTATCAATTGTGTTTGTATTTATTCGAATACAATATGCATTAGTCGTGTATCCATTTAGATGGACAATCAGACGGAGCAAATATGAATTTTATTTGGATCCTCAATTATGAGTTGAGTTATCATAATTGGGGGTTAATTTAAAATAGGCCAATAGAAAGATATCGTGAAATTAATAATTTTTTAGATATTATTTTCAAGCATATCGGGTCAAAATATGAATCATATGTAATTTTTAAAATTTATTTTCAAGCATATCGGGTCATACTTAAGGATTTAATTTTAGGAGAGTTATTAAAAATAAGGACAAAAATGAGTCAAATCAAAGGTATTTTTGAGCCAAAAGATTGACGTGATGAGTATTTGGGAGCCGAAAGGTGGATATATGATAATTTTATACCAATTCAAATAGTTGAGGGATATTTTAAGCTCTTCAACGATGTTGCTTAATTATCCTTGTTTTTTAATGTTTTTAAAATGAGTAGCTAACCTTAAGACTAACTAATTCACTTTAATTATTTGAGTTCGAAAGAGGAAAATTGAGGTGGAGAAAGACTAATTAATAGGAATTTGGGGCAAACATATCAAAAAGTAAGATGAAGAATAAATAAAAACATGTTTCTAAAAGTAGAGGGGCAAATATGACTCCAAAATTAGCTGAAATTGTCCATGTAGTACCAATTCTTCAGAGCATCATATCTTGTAAATATGCGTTAGACTGCCAAGATTGTTTGTCCAACAATAATGTACTCTTACTCTCCCTAATTGCACCAAATATATCCTTCAAAGGCACATAATTATCTAATAAGGCTTCTGTAACAAAGCTGAATTTTTCTATTTCACAAAGTGTATCAGATTCTTCTTGTGATTTTGGTTGATGTTGTGTCTGGCTTTTCTCCAACAATGTGCACCTGATATTAAATAATAAATACATAATACAGTAAAACCTAATGCAAGAATTGGAAAAACTGTAGCCGCGAAGTATAATTTTCTTAAACTGTAGTTATAATATCCAATACAGTAAAACCTCACTAGATTAATATAGGTAGGACCATGAAATATTATCACTACAAGAAAACTGTGAATTACATGGAGATTTTTCTAGGGATTAGTATGAAAATCAACTTATTTTCCTGCAAATTTTCGTACTAATCCTCAGGAAAATCCCCATGTAATTCACTCTTTTCTTGTAGTGTATTATTATGTAGAGATATTATTTAATCGATACATTAATATTTATTAATTTAAAGAGTGTTTCAACACCATAAAATTCCTTCGGCTTTGAGGATGAATTCTCAAAGAACCTAAATGAACTCACTTGTGAAATCGTCATTCATTAATTTGAGGTCATGGTTAATGATCTTGATTACCACAATAAATTGGATGTTAATAACCTGTTAGCTGAGTGAAAATGACACATGTTCAGAGATCCAGAACTTAGAAGAAATTGTGCATATAATTGGAAAAAATAACGTTGATGATAAAGTTAAAGATGATACAGTACCTTCGGAACCAACCAGTCACGCATAAGGAAACACTCATCGCATCTAGAACTCTACACAATTTTATGGTGCAATTCGAAAAGATAACACCGAAACGTTTGGATGCAATAAAAAAAGTAAGTGATGACCATATATTTATATAGGGGTCTTCTGAAAATATATTATCTTATTGAAATGAGTGATTTTCTCCATTGATCCTTTTTTTTACCCTCCCTAGGAGCTCCCACCCCTTTTGCTCCCTTGGTGATTCGAACTCGCAACCTTCGGGTTGAAAGTGAGGGGTGCTTACCATCCGAGAAACTCCCTCTCGTCGGGATCAGATGAAAATATTATCTTAGAAAAATTATTAATTAATCAAATTAATTTAGTGAGGTTTTACTGTATAAGCTAAATATTTGTTATTCCGCATGATTTTCCCATAATTCTAAGTTTCAAACTTGAAATAATATATTAAAAGATAAAAACTATGAAAAAGTATAAGAAATATTTAAAAATTATATCAAAGTAAATATTTTTATGTATAAAATAAAATTTTAAAATTATATATATAATGTTGGGTTGGTTTGGTCTCGGGTTGGTTTTTTTTAGTTAAAACCAAACCAACCCAAATATAGTCGGTTTTTTTTTTTTCAAAACCAAACCACTAGGGGGGTTTTTTTTCGGGTTGACTTGATTTGCGATTTGGTTCAATTTTCGATTCGGTTTTGTACACCCCTATCCATAGGTATGACCATTATAAATATTTACTTTTTCCTCATTAGCTTTTCTATTGAAGCTTAATATTTGAGTTAAATTCTCAACTTTGAATAGTTCACTTAGAAAGTCACTCAACTTTGAGTTATTCACTTAGAAACTCACGCAACTTTGTTTTATAACTCAAAAGTCACTTAAATATTGATGATTCACTTAGAAAGTCACCCAACTAGTGATATTTCACTTAGAAAGTCACTCAACCAATTTAAATAATTTTTTAATTAAATTTTAATGAAATTTAATTTTTATTTTAAACTATTTTTTAAAGAAATAATAAGATTTCTATTTTAATTATCTTATTGATCCGCTCCAATTATTTAATTATAATTTTTCTGAAAAACGTACAATAGCAATTTACCCAAAAAAAAAAAAA
>NC_064289.1:11832084-11850040 GCF_019186545.1 Solanum stenotomum | reverse complement strand
TAACTTATAGCTACGTGATTCACACACCGTAATAAAATCGAGAAGGAATGTGAGTAACTTTGAATCAATTGAAATCCTTCTTCTTCAAACTCCATCTCTCCATCTCTCTTTCTTGTATATGAATTATGATATATATATTTTGAGAGTATAGGGGCGGAGAGACTTTTGAGAGTATTTATAATAATGGGAAACCCCAATTGGTTAATAAATTAGGAAAATAAAATATTTAGAAACTTGCGGTTCTCAACAATAAAATAATATTTAGAAACTTACCATATTCGACAATAAAACAATGAGTATTTGGAAACTTACAATTTTTATTTTTCAACTTACAATTTTCAACAGTATGGCAACAATATTTAGAAACTTAGGATGTTCAATAGTAAAGCAATATTTAGAAACTTACCATATTCGACCATAAAACAATATTTGGAAACTTACAGTTTTTTATTTTTTTTTTAACTTACAATTTTCAACAATATGGCAACAATATTTAGAAACTTAGGAATTTCAATAGTAAAGCAATATCTAGAAACTTACGGGTTTTTTTTCAACAATAAAACAATGTATTTATGGGAGTAAACTTTTTTTCTTTTAAAAAAATAGTTTAAATGAAAAAGGATAAAAAAAAAATGACCTTAGACTTTGTGAAATTGAATTAATAGTTTGATTTAAATAAGTTATTAGTTTAAATGTTCAATTTTGCACAGATCAAGGCAATTTTTAACCCTTTTTCGTAGTTTAAATAAGTTATTAGTTTCTAATAGTGTTTTAAAAGGCGGGGGAGTGAGACATGACATTTTACTTGGTATATGGCGAGGCGTAAGCCTAGAGACGTGGAGTGTAAGCCCTATGAATCTCTAAATTTTCAATTTACAATATGGTTTAATAATATAATAACACAAAATTATAAAAATACATCAATAGTTTGAAATAATTCCAAACAAGATTAATCAAACTCATAGAAGATAAAACTTCAAAAAGAAAAATTTCGCTATGTATTTTTGAAAGAAATGTTACGTAATTATATACTCATCTTCACAATGTTCCCAAATAGTAAAAATGTGATACTACAACTTGTTATTTGAGTTACTTTTAATCTTCTTATCTCTAAAGATTGAAAAATAATTATGTAACATTCATTTATTCAAGAACTATGAGGGTCAAAAAAGTTAACTAAGATTTTAACACATGATTGAGTAAGATCTGTCAGGTGATCCTCGAGCGTTGGGCGTGCTTAGGGCATACAGTCGGGCGCTTAGGGTGTAAGTCTTACAGAACTAAGCCCCACACTTAAGTCTTGGGGCGTTTTGGTAGATCCCCGCCCCAGGACGAGCTCCGAGGCAAGTCCCAACAGAGTCTTTTAAAACAATGGACTTTCTATTCTACTTCAGAAAATATTGTTAAGAATTACATAATCCAGTCAAACCTCATTACAATAGTCATTTAATATAGCGGTATACTCTTTATAAAATTACTTCTTTATAACAATTTGTCACGACCCAAAAATGGACGTGATGACACTCGTCTTAACCCACCAAGACAAGTCAGCCTAAAACTCAACCATTACAATAAAATGCGGAAATTTTTATAATAAACTCAAATATACCCCCAAAATCTAGTTGTCACGTGTACAACCCTCTAAAGTATTACAATTGAATCAAAAGAAAAATACAAGACTTATATGACATTGTTTTCAGAGTAGAACAAGATCATAAACAGGAGTAAGAAGGATCGCTGAGAAGACAAACAACTACCTCACAAATCTCCCAGAAGCCTCGGAAAAGAAGAGAATAGCAAGTACCACAAAAATCCAGGCTTGTAACCTACAAAAATTTGTAGAAGCAAGGGGTGAGTACCAAACCATACGGTACTCAGCAAGTAAACCTCTAAACACGAGCTAAGGGGATAGAATACAAGTACTCCTTACACCCCAAGCGAAACTACACAACTACAATCTGTATAAAACCAGCCCAACCTAACAGTTCACAATTTACAAAGCACATAGCTCAACACAACACTCTAACAATTTCATATCCTCAACAATAACAATAGTTTCATATCCTTAACAACAACACTCTAACAATTGCATATCTTCAACAACAAACTCAATATTCATCAGTCACAAGTTCCATAGAAAGGCACTCACAAGATCAGCAACACACAAGATCAAGTTCACCAATAATAAAGAAGTGCAATGCAATGAAATGCAATGTCAAGTATAGTGATGCATGTCTGACCTAATGATACACACCCGCTGTCTCTCAGTCCGGGACCCATGGGGGACATATCTGTCCATGCATCCATCGCGTCGCGCGATACGTCCCTCGAAATATAGTATTCGTCGCGGCGCGTGACACGTCCCTTGAAATATAGTATCCATCGCGGTGCGGGATACGTCCCTCGAAATGGTACATCCTCTTTATTTTCTTATTCTTTCTCAATGCNGGGTATGAACCAACCAACACTAAGGATCATCAATCTCTCAACATACAATAGATCACAACTCAAATACACAGCCCAATCCTGTCCCACAACCAACAATAACTTCAACAACACAACTAACAATATCAACAACAACTAACAACTTCAACAACAAATCCAATCTTTTCTCAAACCATAAACATGAGCTTGGTGAGTTGGGGAAAGGATCAACCCACACAAAGAACTCACATACCTTGATAGGGATCACCCCCGACGAAAATCCACAATGATCTTGACGAATCTTGTTGATCTCCTCTTTCTTCTCTTCTTCTTCTCTTCTTCACTCTCAAGAACCCTAACTCTTTCTCTTTCAAAATGGGACAAAATGATCCAAATATCAGCCTAATACAACAATATAACCTCAAAAGAAATGATTTGTGAAAAGACTAAAATGCCCTTAAATTTCCGGACGGACTCCTTGTCAACTGCCCCAACTTTCAAAGGGCATAACTCGCTCATACGAACTCGGAATTGAGCAAACTTGGTGGCGTTGGAAAGATCATTCCACAAGCTTCGAAACCATAACTGGAACTACTCCTAAATCATCCTGAGCTAGGAGTTACGACTGCTCAAAGTTGGCTAAAAATCACTGATTTCCACACTTAGCTAAATTTTCCAGATTTTTGAACTTAGCCAAATATCCAGATTCTGGACTGCCAAATTTCCAGATTTTAAATTTTTCCAAAAAATGACTATTTCCAAATTCAAGATTCTTCATATTCATTTTAAATTGTCGGATGTTACAATAAAGCACAAATTTTATAGGGAAATTTTTGCATATGGCCACTCAAAAATAATTTAATTATGCTTCATAGCTATAGTTTGCTAATTACAATTCGTAATTACATGTAAGAGGGAGGAGAGAGGCGAGCGAGAATGGGAAAGGGAGGAGAGAGGCGAGCGAGAGATTGGGAGAGGGAGGAGAGACGCGAATTGTATATGTATATCTGTGAAATAATTGTATATATGTAATTGGAATACATATGTATTTGTATATCTGCTGAGCAAGATTGGGAGAGGGAGGAGAGAGGTGAGCGAGACTGGGAGAGGGAGGAGAGAGGTGAGCAGGAGAGGGTAGAGAGTCGAATAGTATATGTATATATGACATATAATTGCATATATATGTATCACTGATATACATATATATCTGTATATCTGACGAGAGAGATTGGGAGAGGGAGGAGAGAAAGGATAGAAGCGAGCGAGAAAGGTCAGAGCATGAAGAGAGACTAATTGTATTTGTACATATGTCATATATGTATATATATATATATATATGTGTGTGTGTGTGTGTGTGTGTGTGTAATTTGTATTTGTATATGTATAAAAGAAGACATGTGACGTAATTACAACTAAAATTAAGTTGCGAGACGTAATTAATTTAACTATAACTATATTAGCTAATTAACTAGTATATATTTACTTTTCCACGTAATTTTCGCAATTTTATATTGTAAATTTTCAGCCCAAAATATAATAGTCCATTCCGGATAGGAAAACAACGTTTTTGTCGTTATAACAGTTTGCATAAAACAACATTTGAGATAATCTTTCTTCCACTATTTCACAATTTTCGTAAGAACAAACATCATACATCCCACTAGTTTATGCCTTAACCAAGTGTGCTCACATTAGTTTAGATTATTATTTCATGTATAAATTTTTTCATTTTTTTCTTCGCTAGATACATGTATCTGATCATTCATATACACGTATCTTGGTTACAAACGAGTTTGATACATCTAATTCCGTGTATCTAAAANTAACAGTTTGCATAAAACAACATTTGAGATAATCTTTCTTCCACTATTTCACAATTTTCTTAAGAACAAACATCATACATCCCACTAGTTTATGCCTTAACCAAGTGTGCTCACATTAGTTTAGATTATTACTTCATGTATAATTTTTTTTCATTTTTTTCTTCGCTAGATACACGTATCTAATCATTCATAAACACGTATCTTGGTTACAAACGAGTTTGATACATCTAATTCCGTGTATCTAAAAATATATTTAAATGGTGTCTATCATTATGATCGTAACTTCACGAGGAAACACTACTAGTAATTGTCTTCTTCTTTTTTTCTTTTTCTTTACAATAAATTTATTAACAAATGCATTCCTTCTTCTCGGCACACAAAATCATTATACTAATTGTTTGCATAATATGTTTTATAAAAGTTAAATGAGATCTAAACATCAAATATCAGCGTGCAATATGATAACTCCTCAATATTTAGTAACCAATGGCTGAGTCAACTTAAAGTTAGGTGGTTCTATCACGCCCCGAGCCTACACCATGCATGTGGTCGGCACTCGAGAACCATTAATAGTCCCCAAGCGAACCCTATGTCAGACTGACTACTTAGCGGAAGGCTTACTCAAGCGATAATAGGCTTAGAAACATAATTTAGAATATTCAAACTCAAAGTAAATACTCAACTCAAATTGTCTGTAAAAATACTCAATAATGTAGGTATAATAGTTTGTAAAACGTCTCAAGGAAAAGTAAATATTGAGAGACTCGTGAACTCTATCTATCTATCTATCTATCTATGAAGCCTCTATAGTTCAACATGGATGCCGGACTGAAAATAAAAGTGGAGTCCTCTGGAATGCAAGGAGGCTCACCAAAAGCTAACTAGAGTGCAAAGTGATCTCAACGAAACACCTATTGATGATCTTGAATACATGTATCTACATCATAACTAAGATGCAGGTCAAATGACATCTATACATTGGATGTACGAGTATGTAATAAAGCTGAATGAATAAATAACTAAATTGATAAGGTTGGAAGAATACCCACCTCAACTCAACTCATTACAAAGCAATAATAAGAGACGACATATTTAAAGCTTCATAAATAAAAGATGTTAACTCAAGGATGTATATAAAAGGACAATAAATTACTCATTACTCTTATTTGGAGATTCTCTAATCGACAACCATCCTATGAGTTATGTGATGATACAACGTCTCTCCCACGCTACCAAAACTGTCATATACCTTGCCTAGGTATAGAATACCTCAACTAAGTAAATCCACTAAAGTTCAGCTTGAAAGAAATAATGAGTCATCTAAAAAGATGATTTTTTTACCCATGTTGACTACATATGGTTTATGAGGAATGTGAGTTGTCTGAACTCATCTCCATATCGGTGCTCAATACTACTCCCAATAAATATATATTCATGCTTAAATATATAAAACATACTCTTTCTCAGTTTGAGATAGTTACTCAAAATATCCTCTTAGAAAAGATTATTGCTCTAAAATAACTCTGAACTCATTTAAACAAAGAACATTGGTTTTCTAACGATGTTTTGTTTGTAAATAATTAGTAATGTGAGTTTAAGAGAATCGTTTCCTTAATCATTTTAATTGGACGGTTGTTGTAATTTTGGTTATATGGATTAGGTACATGTTAGTTTATCTATATCTTGATTAATTTAATCGTTTTACGGGCATAAGTTGTTAATATAGAGAAAATTTCAGAAATAATAACCATAATAGACATGATAAGGCTCTATAGTTATAGTTTCAATAATTGCACTTTATAGTTATAGTTCTGTTTGCTATTGAGGCTGCGGTTTGTATATTTCTGTTTGTTTATATATTTCGCATGCAAATATACCAATAGGGTAAGTATATAAAAATTATGTATTTATATATTTGTAAATTTTTAAAAACACACTTTGTATATATTTCACTTGCCAATATATCAACATGGTAATTTATTATCAATTTTTAATAAATCGTAAACAAATAGCTAAGGTAAGCATATACAAAATTATGGATTTAGACCATCAGGAACCGAATTATATAAATTCTAGATTTATACAAATCAGGTGAATAATAAGAATCGGAGAAACTGTAGCCGCAAATTACAATTTTCTTAAACTGTAGCTATAATACCTAATATTGTAAAACCTCACTAAATTGATATAGGTGGGACCATGAAATATTATTATTTTGTAGAGGTGTTATTTAATCGAAAAATGAATATTTATTAATTTAAAGAGTGTTTCAACACCATAATATTCTCCGGGGAAGAAATCTCAAAAAATTTAAATGAACTCACTTGTGAAAACGTCATTCATTAACTTGCGTTCATGATTAATGATCTTGGTTACCACAATAAATTGGACGTTAATAACATGTTGGATGAGTGAAAATGATACATGTTCAGAGGTCCAGAACTAGAAGAAATTGTACATACCATTAGAAAAAACAATGTTGATGATAAAGTTGAAGATGATACAATACCTTTGAAACCAGTCACGCATAAGGAAACACTTATCACATCTAGAACTCTACACAATTTTATGGTGCAGTTTGAAAAGACAACACCGAATGAAATGTTTGAATGCAATAAGAAAAGTCAGTGATGACCTTCAACCAGATTTAAA
This sequence comes from Solanum stenotomum, assembly GCF_019186545.1. NCBI lineage: Eukaryota > Viridiplantae > Streptophyta > Magnoliopsida > Solanales > Solanaceae > Solanum > Solanum stenotomum. The sequence continues at coordinate 11,843,141 of NC_064289.1, read as the reverse complement.
TTTTAACAAAAAACAGAATCATATTTCACTATATTGTCTTAGATATATTTGCACTTTTAAAGAATTATTAATTTATAATATTAATGAGACCATATATTTATGTAGGGGTCTTTTAAAAATATATTATCCTATCGAAATAGGTGATTTTTTCCATTGGCTCAAGTCGAAATCAGAGAAAAATATTATCTTAGAGAAATTATTAATTAATTGAGTATTAATTTAGTGAAATTTTACGATATAAGCTAAATATTTGTTATTCCGCCTGATTTTCCCTAAAGATAATCCCAAAACTAGAACACATGAATGAGCTCACATAAATTATTGCAACTAGATTTCAAATTTAAAATCTTCATAATTTTACTTTCATTCTTCAATGCTAGGGCCACATCGAGATAAAAGTGTGAACACTGTTGGTACGAAGTATTTTTCTGTTAAATAAGTTTTATGTTATGTGACGTAAATTTATTAAGTTATTAGCGACCCAATAAATTAATTAAATATATTAAATACCATGTTGAAAAAAAAACACTCACCTGGTTTCATAGATTCTTCTTGGAAATATTATATATTTCTTGTCCCAATATGATTGTCTAACTTATTGTTTTGTTTTATCCCACGAAACGTGTATTTTTCTATATATAGTATGTTTTTTAATTTTAATATCCTACACGATAATTTTAAGATCGGAAGATTTAAAAAGACTACATTTTTAATTCAGGACTATAACATTCAAAAAATTTTTATTTCTAAAATTTCATGTTCAGTCACACTAATATATAAAACACTTAAATTGAAACGAAGGGAATAATTAAAACAACTACTCATACTAAAAACCAAAATTATTTTATAAAGAAATACTTTTTGTGTGATTTTTTTAAAATGTAATAATCTAATTATGGTTCACGTTCTACTAGACTACTACACATGCATATGAATGTTCGCGATTGCTCTATGAGAAATTTAGAGAAAAAGTATACCAAAAATGATTTTCCCAGAAAGTTGAGCCTCGATCGTGTCATATCATAGATATAATTAATGCAAATTAACAATGATGAAAATCATGCTTAACTTGAAGATGGCACAAATTATTATGGTTTGCCTTTTTTTTTTTTCCCGTGGAATTTATATTAAAAAAAAAGGTAAACATTATATTCTAGTGCTCCCTCCGTTCATTTTTATTTGTCATATTGCGCTTTTCGAAAATCAATTTGATTAATTTTTAAAGTTAAATTAGATTACATTAATTCGATATTTTAAACAAAAAATTTAGATATTCAAAAACTATATGAAAAGTACTATAAGTTACAATTTTTTGCATATCAATATGATGAAAAAATACATCTTAAAATATTAGTCAAAATTCTTATAGTTTGACTATAAAAATAGAAACCATGACAAATAATAATGGACGGAGGGAGTAGTATCCATGATGTCCAAGATCTCATAATAACAACTTCCCTTTTTAACTTTTTAATGTATTTTTAAAAACAATACGTTAAGAATCCATGATCCCTACCTGTTTATAACTTCACAAAATAAAAATAATATGGACCTATTGAATATATATACTTGTGCAAAAAAAGTACTTCCTATGTTTACTTTTACTTGTGCAATATTTCAAAAATAAATTTCACATGTACTTATAACTTTTAACATATCAAGAGGTTAACTTATACGGCCTAGATTTTATTTACTTTTCTTTTAAACTTCTCCTAAGTGAACCAGATTGTCTAACGTGTTTCAATTACGAAGTAAAGACAATAAAGTAAGAACACAATATTTTACGTGGAAACACACGGCTCACAAAGGTGTAAAAATCACGACCTGTTCCTCAACAGGATTTATCCCAACTTCACTAAATAAATGAGCCTCAACAACAGGATTTACCCCAACTTGACTAAATAAATGAGCCTCAACAACCAACGAGATCACAAGAGTTAAGTAACCTTACGATTAATCAACTAATCTCTATTCTAGCACAAACCTCCAAGGTGTGTGTTCCCAGTGTCTTCGAGTTGCCCTCAACTTGAAGACTAAGATCCTAGATTCAGTTTATAAATCACTGAACTAACAATACAATAAACTCATAAACACTAAGATACTTTGTAGAGTCTGTTCTTCAATATTCTCCGTTCAGCAGCACCTTAAAAGTTAATCACTTGATTGCTTATTGTTTTGTAAATGCATGAGGAATATGGACACATCTCCTCCTATTTATGCTTTTGCTATCAGAAGTCTTCTACTCCTATTCAGACTCTTCCTTCGTTCAACCACTCTATTTCATTTAGAGTTTTACTTGCAATAAAGCTCCTTTCAGAAATAGAAGTCTTCTTTGAAAACCAACGTTTGAGATTACTTTGCCAACGTGTTCCTTGCATTTCGTCAGTTATCAAAACAATGCTTATCCCAATACAAGAAAAGACAATTATTTGAGTTCAAAAGAATCGAAACCCATAGAATATATATGGCGTAACTCGTTTAATTGCTACCAATAATAATAAAGAATATTGAAAGCAACAAGAGAAGAAGGCATCAATCTTGTCCGTGAAAACAAAGGAACTGATCCCATGAAAAGTATAGCAAGTGTAGGTAGGAAAATTTTTATGATGGTAGAGGCACAAGTATGACATGGTGTGTGAGGAATTACTTTTTAATAAAAAATGTGTGGGTCTTACTTTTTTATTTACATTATTATTTCTCTCTCCTACCTTTACTTAATTTTTATGAATAAAAAGTTGTGTAAGTCCTATTCTTCTTATTTTACATTGGTATTCTCTTTTCCTTACATTTACTCCACAGACGTTCTATTCTCCATTTTAAAAAAAAAAAATCTTCTTTACTCTAAATTTTTAGATCAATTTTGACTAATGAATTTTATCTACTCATTCTTTTTAAATCATTCATATATTTATCTTTTTCATTTGATAATAAGCAGGTATATTTTTTTTTTATTTTTTAAGTTATATTGATAATTAACAGGTATATTATTTTTTATTTTTTTTAAATTATATCAAAAATATGGAAGAAAATGAGAATAAAATTTTTACCTATGAATAGACAATCAACTATACTATTAATATCCTCATTTGGTATGTGTATTTAACTCTGATTGATCAATTTTTTCACTTATTAAATTGAACTATTTTATCAATTTGTATATTAATAAACCACACCAAATATTTTTTTTAATAGATTTTTTGATTTTCTCTATTTTCTTGAGTTTGATTTGAATCATATTATAATAAAGTGTATTTGATTTTTTTATGACATATGTTGTAAATACCCACACTATTTTATACAATTACTTAATTCAATTCATATAATTTTTTTCGAATGAGGGAACAATCCCTGACTAAAGCTCCATGTATTGCTTGGCTTAATTTGCAACCCTTCTTGTTACATGGGTTGAGTAGATTATATTTTCATGAGCTAAGTTTGCCACCTATAACAAGATCTATTAGGCGATAGAAAAGTTTCAATCCGCTTTAATTTTATCTCAAAATATTAAATTGTCACATCTCAACTAGTCCTCAAGTGTTATGCATGTGTTGGGTGGCGCCTCTCAAGATTGTTACACAACTCAGTAGCCTTGTAATATATACCACGTATGAGAATTCGGTAACTTTATGTTATACGAACAAAATTCTGAAGCAAAACCGAAGGCACAGTCGATAATTATGAACAAATTGGCAAAGTGCGCCTGATCACTTTATACTATGAAGTTATACTCCATCCAAAAGTCTTTCAACAATGTTGCATAATTTGACCTTATTCAACCAAAATCACAACAGCATATCTTGGATAGATTAACGAAGTATGAATGTTCACCCAAGCAGCATATGCAAGTATTCATGTTCACCATTTACCAGCAATTAGCAAATTAAAAACGCACCACACATCATGAGTATCGCTCGATTGGATCTGAGTTTACAAAGCGAAGCACTTATGAATTATAAAATGTGACATCCCCATTTCCCAGAGTCCCTTTGAATATGCTCTAAATGATCTCTCAACACACGCATATCATCTCAAATTTCACGTGAGCTGCTTCAGCTTTCTGTTTTTCTGCTATCCTATCAGCACGGTCAGTAGCCCACTGTTCTAAATATGTATGTGTAATCTCCTTTAGCATTGATGTAACCTGTCGAAAAAGAAAATATATGATCAAATTCATTGAGAATGATAACTTGCTCCACTAGAAAAAACTTGCACAATCAACATTTCTAATCAGAATCGTCTCAATAAACTCATGATTCTATTGTAGTGTTCCAAAGCATGTTAGGCAAGGACTATTTCTTATGAAAGACAACGAAGATCAGAGACAATATAGACCAAGATTTGTAACTGCTGTCAAAAATATACTTTCAATTAGTAAAAGTTGTTGAGCAATGATGATACTTACAGCTTCAGTCAGTTTTTTGAAATGCTCCTCGTAAGACATTGCAATTGGTTCATTCAACTGATTTACCCCATCACCAATCAAGGAATTACCCTTCAATGCCTGAACAAGAAGTTACATAGTAATATTCAATAAATGGGTGGAAATACCTAGTCAATTTTCTTGACAAGTAGCGGAAAATTAAGAATACTATTAAACACATACCTTTAGTTGCTTGAACAATTCATTTGTATATGGTACTCCATTATTCTTATCTAAAACAAGAGTCACAAGCAAAAGAAGTTTGTTCAATTGGTCTTCTTTCTTCTTTGGATCTTTAGTCTTATTATCAAATACCACAACTCTGTCATCACACAACTTAATTGTTTCCTGTAATGGTACATAATACAAATAATACTTCAAAACATATATATTAATTCATGAGAAGCATAAGAGGAAATGCTTCTAAACATAGCATAGTCACAGCATGAAACAAAAGGATAGGGTGCAAATGTATCCAACAAAATGATCTCTTACGTTTAAAGGCTCCGGACACTCCTTGCCTAAGTACTCATCCAAAGCCTCATCACTATCTTCAAATTCATCATCACCAGTGAAGACAACAATCATATAATCTATAACGTCAGGCTCACCAGTAAAATCAAACAATCCTGAAGTTAAAAACACACGAATTAAGATTGATCCAACTTGTTTAGAAAACAAAATTCTTTATGTAGCAAACCTTAAATTCATTATCACTTCATCAGTTATATGAACAGAAAAAGATCTGAAAGGAGTTGTATATATACCAGGGGTGTCAATGACATCAATCATCAGACCATTATCTAGTCGAGTACTCTTAAGTTCACAAGTACTTGTAACCCCATTAGAGCTGCACTTAGAATTGAATTCCTTACTTCCAAGTATGGAATTGCCTGTGGCACATTTGCCGTTACCCGTTCTACCAAGCAGGACTAGTGTCTGTTTTTCATGAGTAGTAACTTCCCAATCATCAGCAACTGCACTTCCACCCATTTTACCTAACTGAAATCAATGAACCTACAACAACAGGACAGGAACAGAGTAAAGGATGACATGGCAGAGTAAAGCATGTAGTTGATGAAATACAATGGAAGAAATTATCCATAATCATGTTATCACACTAATGAATTAAGCCAAATTAGAATAACGACAAAAACATTTTGCTGACCTTGACAGAGAGAGCTGTAGCGTGTAATACAGAGAGTTTGAGCAATCCTGATATGAGTACAAATAAAGTTTTTTTATTTGGGAAAAGAAAAGACTAAAGAGTGCATGGGGCTTTTCATTCTCCAACACATTCACTTAGCAGCTTTAATTCAACCTTGGGACACTTAATACTTGAGCTTTTGAGCTACTCATGGCGATCTCAAAAGGTAATTAGAGGTAAAGAGGACTGACGTTTTTAGCTTAAACTGATCAGTTTCCTAGAAATTAAGAGATATTCTTACTAATTCATCATTAATTAGAGGTAACTGGTTCAGAATTAGTTGGGATTTTAAGCACGTTCATTTGTTTTATTCAATTCTCAAAAACTAAATTTTACAGCACGCAAAGTTCAGGCGTTTTATGTGGCACACTATGTGACTCCACGCAGTTGAGGCGCATGGGAGGTATTTGAATGCCACGTAAGCCAAAAAGGCGAACAAAATTATAAAAAAGAGAAGTTCAGGAGGTAATAGGACCTTAATTTAGTTAAAGTGTTTCCCTGGAATTTCAGTCATAGTCTAGAGGGTACTTGTCCTTATCCCTTTTATTTTATTGTACTAAAATCATTTAACAGTCATTTTCGACATAAAATTTACTCAGCTTTGCCTGAATGTGACTATAAACTAATATTAATAGAAAAACAAATTATTGCAATAACTCGGATATGTTCAAGATCGAATTAGTTTTGGTCAACCAATTAATGTGGCTTGCGAGATACAACAAACTATTAGGAAATAATTGAGTTAGCTTTAGCTATGAGTGCAACAGATTGTCAAACGAGAGGAATGGAAGTTGGTTGACAAAGGCGCTCTATAAGAGTTCTGGTTAAGGAGTGTAGCAGCAACTTTGTGACTACATTGGCAGAATGACTACAAGATCTCACCATGCTCAAGGGTAAATAGAAGTTCTGATAGCATAATCTAGCAGACAAAATTCTAATAGCAAAACAAAACACACAGTACCATAAACTTAGATAAATATATTCGGCAAAAGATAAAGGTTCTCAACCACATTAGGGAAGATGGTAGAAAAGAGTGAGTGCAGAACATAACCAACGTATGAATCATAGTCAATTTTACAAAAACATAAGCATCAAGAACATAGCACTTCATAAAATACGACACATGCCAGCAGAAGATTCCAATTTTCTTTCTTGGAGTTTGTCAGCCACCATTGGACGTTGTCTGTATCTATATATATCCTTCATCAGTCGCCTCTTATTTTCCAAGTTCATTAGAGCTGCTTCTGCACTTTTTTCAGCTTCCAAACGAGCAACACGTTCCTTTGCCAATTCTGCTTCAAGATGCCTCATCCCCCTCAGGTTTGATTCAACCTGTTAAATACCAAAAGGCATTTTGTCACAATCACACATCCATGAGGCTGGTCATTAGTGGAGCTAAGGGGTACAACAGGGTTCATCCGAATCCCCTTCGACTGAAAATTACACAGTATAATAAAAGATCAAAATTATTACGTATATGACTGAGGCTCGTCAACTTTTCTAGAGACAAGACTATATATGACTGATCAACTTGGTTTGTAAATGGAACAATCAGGTGCCTAGTTCATATTAAACCATGATGTACTGGTCCCGCACAACAAATCTAGATTTAGATACAAATTAATTTATACTTGGATACAACAATGTTATTAAATTAATATGATTTACTCTGCACAGGATAAAGTTTATGATTTTTGAAATGAGGCAGAGAAACGAATAAACTTCACCATTCCCTGAAAGTAAGTACTAATGAACAATACAGCTGATTACAGTACCTTTTAGTTCCTTGAACAGGTATGTTGTATATGGTTTTCCACCATTCTTTTCCACAACCAAATTCACATGTAAAAGAAGATTTCTTAATTGGTCAGCTTTCTTCAATGGATCATGAGTCTTATTGTCGAAAAGTACTTGTCTATTTCCACATTGTTTGAGAGCTTCCTGTAATGGTAGTACGAATAACTAATTGAATTGGATCAACTTTCATAATCATGAGCAAGCAATTTTAATATTTTATCTAAGAAAGTAGAATTTGCCAGTTTAACTTTACACCATATCCAATCATATTACATAAAATATCTGTAAATAATCTAAACCTTTAAGGGCTCAGGGAAACAACCTAAGTAATCATCCAATGTCTCATCATCTTCAAGTTCATCTCCTGTGTGAAGACCACAATCATATAATCGCTAATTTTGCTCTCAAAGAGGTTCAGAAGGCATTGCACAGAAGTGTGTTCTTCTCTTGAAAATCGAGTTCGTACAGACAGAACCAAAAGTACAGCATGGATGCCATCCTTAGCCAGATTGAAGCACTTAACAAGTTCTCTTACAACAAAATCAGGGCCACAGGAAAAATCAAACAATCCTACAATTTCCAGATTACCATTTACCACAATAAAACAAGATGCAGCAATCATATGTGCATTAATTTAGAACTAACAAGTTCAGAATGAATGTAATCCGATTCTATTATGGAGTATATAGTACAAAATCTCCCTAGAAACAAAGAAATTTGGCTTTACTTGTATACATACCAGGGGTATCAATGACCTTAAGTATGTTTCCGTCTTGTAATTGAGTAGTTTGAATGTAACACAAGAAGAGCAATGCATTGATTTGAAAGCCTTTGTTCCAAGAATGCTATTGCCTGTTGCACTTTTTCCATCACCTGTACGTCCAACCAAAAGTAGTGTCCGCTCTCCATTTAGAGAAATTTCACAATCATCACAGATCATCTTAGCTTGTTGAATCAAATTACCTACACGGCTACACCAAAACTACATGGCTGAATCGATCAGAGTAGTATAAAAAAAGAACAGCAGAGTCCTAAACAAGTTTAACTCAACCTTTTCTATAATTCGTGATCAGAAAACACATGAAGATCTTTCCATAAATTAAATAAAGGCTACTATAAATATGACAGTGAAATAGTAATAGTTAACGTATTGATTAAGATGACAAAAATATGATTAATTCTTACAGATTGAAAAAAAAAAAAACACATATCAGTCATCTTCATGAAGTCATGTTAAAAACAAACAGGGTATATTGAGGAAAAAATTACTGTACCTTTTTCTGGTAGATTGAATGACTGATGAGGATTAAAATTCCTATAAAGAAACGATGGCTGTGCCTTTTGTTGAAAGGACGATTGGACATTCTCTTTATCCAAGTGTGTAATACTAATCCCTGATAAATATGTAAGGGTATGTTTGTCATATAACAGAATCTTCCATGACTTCTCATTTTCCCAAAATTTTCACATACGATTTACGAAGACAACTTCCTGTCTGCCTAATAATTTGGATAACTGAAGAATCAAGCATGAACTACTCCAAATTTTAGGATTGAAAATCTATTCACTGACCCTGCGTGAAAAGCTAGGCGCAAGATGAAATATAATAAGTACTCCCTCTGTTACTAATTAAGTAATTAGGGATAACAAAAAAAAAATAAAAATGGACAAGTAATTTGGGACGGAGGGAGTAAGAATTTACATGCCTAAGATCATCTACCTACAGTGCGGCCCTTCCCCGGAGATGTTTAGTGCTTCGGCTACCCTTAAGATCATTCACCAAATCTGCCGGGAAGTTAACCGTTATCCTCCATAAACATTTCAGTCAGAGATTTGCCAACACAGATTCGCGGGAAATTCAGATTGGATAGGCAACATTTCCCAAGCTTTAAAATCAAACAATTTAAAAAAATATCTTTGTATATGAAAGAATTTATTACTATTTTTTTTTAAAATATGGCAAATACTTTTGTCACTGAAAATAAATTTATTCTAATTTTAAAAAGTATATATGTATAATAGGTAGTCACCATGGGCATAGATATAGCGTCCAATAATCTTCGTCGAAAAATTACATTGGATATATATGTCCATTTGAATGAAAAGGCTCCAAGTTTGAACCCGAAATAGCATAATATTTTTTTATTTTATTTTGACAGCCGCACACCATTATTCTTGAACAGTCTTGATAAAATTTCTGACGCTGCCATTGATAGCCACAATAGTCTGAGTGTGTACTCGACTTTTCAGAACAAGATACAAGGGACAAGTTGGATAATACACTTTCTTAATTCACTTAAAGGAAATATCTAAAATGTTATTTCAGCTTACTTAGATACATTGAATTGAATTAGTTTATACGTTTTAACTATGTTTCAGCTTACTTAGATACATTGAATTAAATTAGTTTATACGTTTTAACTTGAAATTTTACTATTGAAAACCCCTATATATCAGTTAATCTACTACTACACTTCCATTGAAGAAGTATTTTAAAATTCACCTTATATAACCAATATGTAAAACATAAGTAAGAAAATCAATTGAAAAAGACACTGATAACTGATAAGAAAACGAAGGAACATCACAGCAAACAATATAGCAACATACAAAAACATCAATCAATCTCACATTACAAACAAGCATAAATACTTTTCACATTACGCAAGTTCTCATGTGTCGCAGAGAGTTCGCAAACATAAACTCAATTTGATACCAAGTTCACAAAAAAGAAGCGAATCTGACTTATAAAATGTGACATTTACCACCATGGTTGGCTCAGAAGATCAATATTTTTTTTATTCTCCTTTTGAGAACTTTCCAAGCGTTTTCTTAACTCACACATTTCACCCTCTAAATTTGCTTGAGCTTCTTTAGCTTTATGTTCTGCTGCTATTCTATTCGGTAGCCAATTGTGTTAAAAGTTCATGCATGATTTCCATCAGTTTCATCGTAAGCTGCCAAACATGTAAATATAGGATCAAAGGCATTATCTAGCTATTAGATCAAACGCAAAAAAGCTAGAAAATAAAACACGATATTGAATCAGATGTTTCTAATCAGGATATTCTCAATAAACTCAATGTTGGTTTATTAGCATTTTAATGTTATAATCTTAATATATTAATTTGCTTTATTTGGAGTTACAAGAATGCTGAATGATTCAGCAGTTAGTGCCTCTATTCATTGCTGCCGTTGGTGGACATTTCTTTACTGCTTCTTCATTGGTAGTTAGAGAATGCACACACTGACTTTTGTCCGTTGAGTTGCACTTGCACGTTGAGGGGCATTTGTTGCCCACATTATTTTTTACTTTTAATTCCTCCATTATCCTTGTAACCTATGTAACTCCTAAAACCATTATCTTCACTATTTACTACACCATTTATCTTCTTATTCATTGATAGGAAGACTTCTTCTAGTATAAATAGTGGTGGTCTTCATTTTATTTGGTACACACAATACACAAGAAAATATAGAGTGCATAAGGTTTGTCAAAAAGAGAGAGTTCTTATTAGTTGAAGGGAGGTGTTTCTTTTGTGGAGCTTTGGACTCAACTCTTGTCCAGAGTTGTTGAGTTATACTTTGTGAAGGCTGTTGTATCCTGGAGGGGACAAGTCAAGAGGACTACTG
>NC_064289.1:11813882-11829824 GCF_019186545.1 Solanum stenotomum | reverse complement strand
AAATAAAGTCTGCTAGAAAAAATTACAATAGTAATTAAAAATTATAAAAATGGAAATAAGAGTGGCCAAAATTTGAACAAAGTAACGAAACACATAATAAAAGTCAATCAACGCTCCCAAAGAAAAATCAAATTGACATCATTCATACCGAAATTTCATAATTTATATAGCTAAAGCAAACATGTTGTCAACAATATGATCAAAGTGCAACCAAACAACTAATTGGGACGAGTTGAAACATATTGTCCAATCCAAGTACTCTAAATTCACCCTTTGAAACATAATAGACAAACCTTATATCTAAAGTAGGTCACAGTGAGCAACACCTCAAAGCAAATCTAGAAATTTAAGTAAATGCGCACAACACCAAGAACTTGCCGAGGATATTTCGAAGGAACAGGACCATTTCATGTTAAAATCCGTCAAATAAGGTCATTGATTCTTACCATATAATCTAATATGGAGGCAACATATAACTCAAACATATATTGGGAGAGAAAAGAGGAAAAGAAAGCAGCCTAGGGGACATATGTCTAACCTAATTTACTAATTGAACATGAGCTAAGGACGCGCCGAAATAGGACGCTAATGTATCGAGGAGATTTGGACTTGGACAAAACATAAAACTCGACCGATTTGTCACATACAAGCTATGAATATATACATATATATGAGCAGAAAAACAGAACTCAAGTCATAGGCCAAGTCATGAACTCGCAACGGAAACAAAGCTCGACTTAAAATCAAGACTCAAACCAAGTTAGCTATACTTAAATTGCAAGAGGAACTTTGCTTAGGACATTTCGACATTCACATATGCACATTCGAGATGAAGAATAGCGAAACGAGCAAACTTGCACACATAAACAGAGAAGTGACAAACTCGACATAATGTCCATCTTTGAATCAATATGGAATTGAATCGAGATGTCCTTAAGAATAGATACAGTGCATTAAGATAACAAGATTTCAAATAACGCCCTATTGGAACAGGGACGCTGGAAAGAGTATGGTAAACGGAAGAGTGTTACCTTTCTTAGTGCAGCAAACTTGGGATAGTAACGAGCAGAACGGTCCTTCACCACGCGAAATCTGAACACGAACAATAGCTGCAAGAATATCAACTCCAAAACACTAAAACCGATCCCTCCCCTGTTTTTCTTGAACTGTATTTAATAGGTATTAGGTATTTATTTAATTATTTTTTTTGATGCCCTTAGTAAGGAAAATTTCCAACTCCAAAAAAAAATCCCCCTATAACAGTGATTGAAAGAGAGAATATATAGAAGAAGAAAAAATTGTTTTAGGGGGGGAAAATCCATTGAGAATTCAAACAACAATTTCAATCCCCTCTGCTATTTTCGAAACCACAGTAAAGGGGATGGGCAAAAGCTGATTTCCGTGAAAAGGGGGGAAAGGGGACGACGAAGAGTATGGGCGCGACAAACACCTATTGCTTTCCGGATTTGCTGGGATTTGCAGCTCTTGACTTTTGGTTCTTGCATAGGGGAGAAGAAGAAGTTGGGTCGGTTTGATATGTGTATGTATATGCTGATGTATGTCGAATGGAATTGTTGGATCGGATCTTTTTGGTACTGAAATGTAAGGGAATGGGCTGATGTAAATTGGAATGGGTTGCTGATGAGGATTTGGGAGGGATGGGAATTGTTGCTGGAAAAGGGAAATAATGAACTAGGTTTCTTTTGCTGAAGGAGTTGGGCCAATTCGAGTATTGGGCTGCGAATTGAAAAAAAAAAAAGAGGCCCAAAATTTGGCCTTTTAATCGGCTGAAAATTGTTTAGGAATAAAAGTTCAACTAAATCTAGATTGTAATCGAATCGAATTTAATCGATGAATTGGTTAAGACTTAAACAAAATGAATTAATATGAATTAATTGATGAGCTTCTTACTCTTAACGAAATAAAATGATTAACTAAATTGTAAAATACTTAATTTATATACAAACTAATTAACTCAAAATTATAACTATAATTTAAACTAAATTAAATTAATAAAATATTTAACTAAAAAAACTAAAATCTTTTGTGATGATTTTCAAATATTTATAAAATAACGTGATTGTAAAAAACACACATATTTATTATTAAAAAATAATAAAATTACTTTAAAAATAACTTGAAAGTATTTTGAATTTCGTAAAACTCATTAATTCAGAATTGTAACCATTCCTAATATTTAAAATATAAGATCTTTTTTTAGACGATTTTTGAATAATCATAAGATATACTAATTATATACATAATTATGTAAAACATATATATCATCTAAAAAATATGAGAAGTGACAAAACTATTTAAAAATCTTGCAAACTATACTATTGTTTTTGTTTTTTGGAAATTTTATAAAACTAATTATTTTAAATCGTTTGAAATTGAAGAAGCTCAAAAATTAATTTATATTGTGGAGGGTCAAAATTAGGTGTCAACAACTGTCCCTTATTTTACTTGAATTGATGCAAGAATTTCGAGAAAAATGAAATTGACAAATCCAATTTTGACCGACCACATCTTCATCTTTTAGGAGAGGGATTTGGTACGGACTATAGGAATTATGGTCGAACCTCGAAAATCGGGTTTCCTACATATCTCAGGCTATATGATAATTCAGGCCACTTGTAGTTTGATCTGCTTAATTTGATGCACGATTTTGAAAAAAATTCAAAAGCCATCCTGATACTGAATTATGAAGAGATACAAATGCTCAAGAATAATATTTAAGAGTGAATGTTGGATTACAACCAAGTTTTCAACATTGATTCCCCCTACATATCCCTCGACTTAGGGAATCAGACTGCTTGTAGTTCGACTCAATTGGTTGAAAAATGAAATCTCTTATGCTATGATAACCTTTGGTTCAGGAGGAGTGACAAGTAAATCGAGTATGAAAAGGAGGCTTGCAACCTCTTAGCCATGAATGTGGTGCACTTCACACCCATAATTAAGAACTTACATAGACATAATTTCCAAAGCTCTTGGTGCATTGTCACTCAGATTGGAAAGCTATTTCCAATAGAGATAAAAAAATTTGGGATGCGAAACTGAAACCGACAAACCTAAAGAAAAACCCACATGCCTTCTGATAGGAGTGTGGTTTGATTGTGGTGGAAGTCGCTCCTTTGCTCGTGTCGTAAGAGTTTGACACTCTTCTTTGGACTATGTCCCAGTTCGCTGCTAAGAAAAAGTTCCACGTTGTGCTGCATCCTTTTTTATGTCGTCTGCACCTGTGGTTTGCTTTGAGGATTCATCATTTTGGGATGCTCCCGGAAAAGACTGAGATAAAACTCATTAGCATAAAAATGCAATTCAAATGGGAGACAATGTCTTTTATCGTGTTGACACTTAATTGCTCTCCGTGAACATTTGACGTCAACCTCATCGGGTTTGACATAAAGTAAATAAGCTTGTGTCTCATATTTGCAATACAATCTTGAATGTGCTCTTCATTTGATGTCAAAGTAATAAAATAGGATGATGTAATATGTTGATAGTTCACTTGATGTCGCCTTTGCAAGGAAAATGATGCAGTTGATGTTGATCCTCTTTTGATGGGCGAATCTTTCTCACGATGCGTGAATCTTTTTCTCGCGATGTATGAATCTCTTTTCGCAATGCATGAATCTTGTCTTGCAATGCATGAATCTTCTCTTGCGATGCATGAATCTCTTTCTCTTGCAATGCATAACTTCTCTGCGATGCATGACTTCTTTCTCTTGCTATGCATGATCTTTTCCCGCGATGCGTGAATCCTTTTCTCTTGCAATGCATGATCTTTTTCGCGATGCATGAATTCTTTTTCTTGCTATGCATAATTTTTTCCCGCGATACATGAATCATTTTATAGCTATTGATAATCTTTTCCCGCGATGCATGAATCTTTTCCTCGCGATACATGAATTTTGTTTTGCAATGCATGAATCTTCTTTTCTTATGATGCAAAAATCTCTCTTCCTCGATGCATCACCTTTTCCCGCGATGCATGAATTTTCTCTGTAATGATGTCATCCCCGATACCGACTGAAGATAGTGTTTCACAGAGCAACACAAGTGATCTTCTGGGTAGCTTCTGGGTGGCGATATCGTCCCAATTGACAATACAAATAAAACTCACTCTCGGAGCAGTGGTATCATCTCATTTGATGATACGATATGATAGACTCTCCGAGTAGTGGTATCGTCTCAATCGACAATATAACTAAAGATGACCCTGAGTAGTAGTATCGTCTCATTTGACAATACAATATAAATGACTCTCCGGGTAGTACTATTATCATGTCCGATAATGTAATGCAAGTAAAATGTCTTCCAGATATCTTTAGTTGCTGGAAAATAGTAATCTTGCTCTCTTTGAGGTTTTTATTTGTTCCATCTTCGAACATAATTGCATGTTCATTATGGACCTCTTCTTGCTGAGAATTTGAACGAAATAATGCTACTCATATTCCCAAATCTTTGATATAAGAAACATAAAATATTTCCTGCATCCACAGAAAAATTGTCAATTTTTTGGGGAGTTTCTTGCCCTTTCAATTTCTCCATATTCATTGAATGGAGGAATATGCTGATCCCAAGGCAAGCTTATGGACCTGCATCCACAGAAAAATTGTTAGTTAAAAAATGAACTGATTTGTGTTGATCTCTTTGATTGTCTGCTCCTTGTTTTATTGTCTCCGGTTGATTTCTCCGATCTCCCGCCTCTTGATAGATAAGACAGAATATTTTTATGCAAAAATAATTGAAACATGAAAGAGAAGTTTTTAAGGAAAATAGATTTTCAAAAGTGATGTTCGAAAAAGGTCACTGCCAAGTGTCATGTCACATCAAGCTAAATGAACGTCTTTGAAGTTAGTGTCTTAAGGTTTATCTAATTACTTGCTGGGAAGTATTCAAAGTTGTTCTAAACTTCCAATGAACCCTATTGAAAATTTTTGATGTCCTCCTCAAAAAAATTTGTCCCAATTAACTGTCTTGGTGTATCTTGAACTGTTTAATGAGTAAATTATGAATTTTTAAGATCTTCTCAAAAATTCTGTCCCAGTTACAAATCTCAAAGTAACTTCAGTCCTTACTTTGTTGTAGAGATTTTCTTCTGGAGAATTTTTGAGTCCCTCTCAAAAAATTTGTCCCGGTTTCTATTGTAAAGGAAATAAAAACCTTACGGGAGATATGATCGAACCCTTGTGGCGCCTACGTATCCCGTTGAGGCAGGAATCAGGTCAACTGTAGTTCCCCCTATCGAGGATTAACAAAAATAAAAAGATTCCAAAGAAACAGACCGAGGCAAGCATAGACCGCCTACGTATCTCATTCTTGAGAATTCAGGTCGAACGTAGTTCAGATACAGAAAAATATTAAAAGGGATGAAGGGGTGACCGAGGCCGACATAGGCCGCCTACGTATCTCATTCTCGAGAATTAAGGTCAGACGTAGTTCATTTACAAAAGGGATAAAATTCTAAACAAAGCAATTACAAGCAAATAGAGCGATTACAAGGAAATGATAGAAATATAAGCTGAAACTTCACACATAGTATCTCTTGACAGCATCTGAGTTGATTGGTTTTGGCCATTCGGTGCCATCCATCTCCGATAGGATTAAGGCACCTCCGGATAACACTTTGCGAACCATGTAGGGTCCTTGCCAATTTGGTGCAAATTTCCCTTTATATTCATCCTGATGAGGGAAAATGCGCTTAAGAACTAACTGACCAACTTCAAATATCCTGGATCTTACTTTTTTGTGAAAAGCACGAGTCATTCTCTGTCGATACAGTTGACCATGACAAACGACAATCATTCTCTTCTCGTCAATCAATGTTAGTTGGTCAATCCGCTTGCGAACCCATTCAGCATCACTCAATTCCGCTTCTTGGATAATTCTCAATGAAGGTATTTCAACTTCTGTAGGTATAACTGCTTCTGTTCCATACACTAGCAATTATGGAGTAGCTCCAACTGATGTTCTGACAGTCGTTCGGTAACCCAACAAAGCATATGGCAACATCTCATGCCAATCTCTGCGATTATTAATCATTTTCCTCAAAATCTTCTTTATGTTCTTGTCGGCAGCTTCTACTGCCCCATTCATTTGAGGACGATAGGCGGTTGAGTTACGGTGAGTAATCTTGAATTGTTCTCATATCTCTCTCATCAAATGACTGTTGAGATTCGCTCCATTGTCAGTAATGATGGATTCTGGTACTCCAAACCTACATATCAAGTTGTTACGAACAAAATCATCTACAACTTTCTTGGTTACCGACTTGTACGAAGCTACTTCCACCCATTTGGTGAAGTAGTCAATGGCAACCAAAATGAATCTGTGTCCGTTAGAGGCAGTTGTCTCTATTGGACCAATGACATCCATGCACCAAGCTACAAATGGCTAAGGTGAACTCATAGCATTAAGTTCGTGAGGCGGCACTCAAATCAAATCACCATGCACCTGACATTTATGACATTTCTGCACAAACTTGCAACAATCGTGTTCCATAGTCATCCAAAAGTATCCGGCTCAGAGGATCTTTCTTGCCAAAGTGAGTCCATTCATGTGAGTACCACAAACCCCTACGTGTATTTGTTCCAGAAGTTTTACAGCTTCACTAGCATCAACACATCTGAGAAGACCTAAATCTGGAGTCCTATTATAAAGTATTTCTCCAATTGCAAAGAAATTGAGGGTCATACGACGTATCGACTTCTTCTGGTTGAACGTTATATTCTTAGGATAAATTCCAGTCTCCAAGTACTTCTTGATGTCAAAATACCAAGGTAAACCATCTGGCTCTGCTTCAACATATGAACAATGGACAGACTGCTCTTTTACCTCTATATCCAAAGGATCAATATAACTTATATCTGGATGTTTGATCATTGAGGCAATGGTGGCAAGAGCATCGACCAACTCATTCTGTGTCCTGGAGTGTGCCTGAATTCAATCTTTCGAAATCTTTTGCACAAGTTCTGTATATACTGCACATACGGTGTGATCTTTGGATTCTTCACTGCCCATTCTCCTTGAACTTGGTGAATAAGCAAATCGAGGATGCAAGCTTCGTATTCTGCCATGTTGTTTGTGCAGTTAAATCGGAGTTTAGCTGCCATATGGTAGTGTTGACCGGATTATGATACTAAGACTGCTCCAATACCATTTCCTTGGTGATTTGCTGCTCCATCAAAGAACACTCTCCAACCTGGGTACGCTTCAGAAATATCTTCACCCACGAATGCAACTTTTTCATCGGGAAAATAAGTCTTGAGTGGTTCATACTCTTCATCAACCGGATTCTCTGCAAGATGATCAGCTAAGGCCTATACTTTTATCGCCTTCTGAGTCACATATACAATATCAAACTCACTTAACAGCATCTGCCATTTGGCCAACTTCCCGGTCGGCATTGCTTTCTGGAAAATATACTTCAACGGGTCCATTCTGGAAAAAAGGTATGTGGTATAAGAAGACAAATAATATCTCAACTTTTGAGTGATCCAAGTCAAAGCACAACATGTTCTCTCCAAAAGAGTGTAACGAGCCACATATGGAGTGAACTTTTTACTCAAGTAATAAATGGCTCGTTCCTTCTTCCCAGTCTCATCATATTGACTAAGCATGCATCCCAATGCATTATCCAAGACCGACAAATATAGCAATAATGGATTCCCTTCTCGCGGAGGGACCAACACCGGCGGATTGGACAAATAGTTCTTGATGGCATCAAAAGCAGTTTGACACTCTCCGGTCCACTTGGTCGAGGCATCTTTTTCCAATAACTTAAAGATAGGCTCACACACCACGTTGGATTGAGCTATGAACCGGCTGATGTAGTTTAGCCTTCCCAAAAAACTCATCACCTCTTTTTTGGTCTTTGGAGGAGGTAATTCTTGGATCGCCTTGATCTTGGAAGGGTCAAGCTCAATGCCCCTTCGGCTGACTATAAATCCCAACAACCTGCCAGCTGGCACTCCAAAAGCACATTTGGCGGGATTTAACTTCAAATTGTATCTATGCAAGCGATCAAAGAATTTTCTCAAGTGAGTCAAGTGATTCGAACTCTCGCGGGACTTGATTATGACATCATCTATATACACCTCAATCTCCTTGTGAATCATATCATGAAAGATAGTTGTCATGGCTCTCATGTTAGTAGCACCGACATTTTTTAGACCAAACGACATCACCCGATAGTGATATACACCCAAGGCGTAATGAAAGCTGTCTTTTCCGCATCTTCTTCATCCATCAGGATCTGATGATAACCCACATAACAATCCACAAATGACTGCATCTAATGCTTGGCGCAGTTATCAATGAGAATGTGAATGTTTGTCAATGGAAAATTATCTTTCAGGCTAGCTTTGTTGAGGTCTCTGTAGTCAACACAAATTCTGATTTTTCCGTCTTTCTTGGCAACTGGAACAACATTAGCTAACCAAGTCGGATATTGCGTCACTTCCACTACTTGGGACTCGATTTGCTTTGTAATCTCATCTTTGATCTTCAAACTCAACTCAGGCTTGAACTTTCGAGTCTTTTGTTTTACTGGACTGAAATCTCGGTTAATCGGCAACTTGTGGGACACCATATTCGTACTCAATCCTGGCATATCTCTATAAGACTAGGCAAACACATCAACGTATTCTCTGAGCAAACGGACAAGGTCTCTTCTTTGAGCTTCAATCAAATGGACACTGATTCTTATTTCTTTAACACATTCCTCATCTTCGAGATTCACAGCTTCGGTTTCTTCCAAATTTGGCTTGTGTTGATTGTCGAATTGTCGAAACTCTTCAGCAACATGTTCGGGTATCTCATTTTCTTCTCCGTATTCCTCGCACTCATCATCACCTGCCTCATTTTGTTCACTCGGTTCCTGACATGACATGACATTAGCAAATTTTAAATTAATATTACTGAAATCATAAACGAACAAAGTTAGGAAAGTAAAATATAAACAGATAAATAGATGAATTTTCGATAAGAGAGACATTCATTTAAATCGAAAAATAAGCACAAACTTTGGCCATGACTAAGGGTCATTTCGCCTTTTTTAAACATTACAAGGAAATTTAAAAACTTCAAACAAGTAAAACTGGATAAAGGATGGGTCTCGGGCCTCTTTCGGACTACCACCAATTTTGAAAATAAACAAAACACATGTCCTTTCTACCCAGATGAGCGGGAAATCAGGAGTGGTATGGAAGTCCAATTTTGCAATTGCTCATCAGGTTCTGCATCCCAGATGTCTGGTATCCCAGCCTCTTCTTCGATAACCGTATCAATCACCTCAAAAAGGCCCCAGATTCCTTCCCCCAAACAGTTGTCGATGGCATACTCCCGCACTGGGAACGACTGGTACAAATGAGGAATTGCTCTGGCCAATGCTTGATCAACATTTTTGCTCTTCACCCCTGCTCCATCAGCCTCTGTGAGGACATACCCCAAACCAAACTTTGCTTCTTTAGCGGGAATCTGAATAGGATTGAGAATTCCTTGACAATGTTTTCCCAACCCGAAACCCGATTTGAAACCGTTCTGGAGCATGACAGTAGCAACCATCTTGTATATGGCAGGCATAGGGGTGTGTGGAGCCAAGTCATTACCGGTAGCATTTACTAGCTCCACCGTTTAGAAATCACAACCTCGAGAAATATCATCAAAGATCGGTGCATACCAATTAGAATGGCTCTCTTCACCATAAATGACCAATTACTGGTCCTTCCAAACAAATTTTAACAGTTGGTGAAAGGTAGACGGCATAGCCCCGGCCATATGGATAAACGGTCTTCCCAGAAGCAGGTTGTAACTAGTGTTGATATCCAAGACTTGAAACTCCACATTAAACTCTGCAGGACCCACCTGAATATCCAAGTTTACCGCACCCAATGTGTCTCTTTTCACTCCATCAAAGGCCCTCACCTTGACTTGATTCTGGTGGAGCTTTCCCAAATCGAATTTCAGCTGCCTCAGAGTTGAAAGCGGGCAGATGTTGAGACCGGACCCATCATCGATCAATACATGATTTATCATTTTATCTCGACATTTGATGGTGACATGCAGAGCCTTGTTGTGTACTTTGCCTTCAAAGGGCAACTTTTCGTCACAAAAGCTGATTCGATGTCCCCGAATGACCTGGTGTATCATGGCTGCTAGATTGTCACTGTTAGTAACCACAGGCACATAAGTGTCATCCAAAGCTCTCATCAAAGCCTGTCTATGCAACTGTGAACTCATCAATAAAGCCCACACAGAAATCTGAGCTGGTGTCTTCTCCATATGCTTCACAATTGAATAATCTTTCAGCTGCATCTTCCCCCAGAACTCTTCGGCTTCAGCTTCACTAATCGGCCTTTTAGTCTGATCCTTCTTTTGCACACCCTGGATCAGCTCCTCAAGCGTGTAGCACCTGCCAGATCTGGTCATACCCTGGGTAACAGCCGTTTCAATCATGAACTTTGGTCGGGCAAGAGTTTCTCTCGGCACCAAGGCAACAGCCTTCTCGGGTGTCAGAATCACAAACTCTTTCTTCTCTCTGATGCTTAACGAAGCTACAGCCTTTTCCAGTTTATCAGGAGCAATCGGAACTATTTCCTTCCTTTCGCACCAGTCATCATCTGTCTCTATCACATTGATAGTGACGTCTCCATGATTTGGCAAAGGATTATTGTTGACATTGGGCGCGACCGTTTGAAGGGAGACCACGTTCTGATCGATCAGGTCTTGAATTTTATGTTTCAAGTTGATACAGTCCTCGGTATCATGTCCAACACTGTTGGAGTGATACGCGCACCTCTGGTCGAGTCTATAAAACTTTGAGCTAGTATCAACCGGCTTGGGCCCCACTGCATGAACATATCCTACCGCGGTTAATCGCTCGAACAATTTTGTTCGGCTTTCAATGAACGGAGTGAAAATTCTAGTAGGCTTCTTCTCAAATCTAGGACAAGGGGGATCGTAGTTTCCTTGTTGCAGGGGAGGCATTTGGCGATAATTTGGAGCATTCGGACGGGGGTTTGATATCTGGGATATGAGTTGGTTTGGTAATTTGGTTGTGGAGCTTGGTAGTTCGGGGGGATATTTTGGTAAAGTGAAGCTGGGGTTTGGTACATTGGGGGAGAAGCTTGGTAATTTGTCTAAACATTGGCACAGTTGGGGGCGACGTTCCGGTAGTAATGAGGTGGAGTTTGGTAAATTGGAGAGGGAGTTTGGTAAATAGTAGGGGGAGTTTGGTAAATGGGAGGAGGGGTATTTTGATAACTGGGGGAGGATTATTTTGGTAATCAGCCTGTGTATAACAAGCCGGGTACGAACTCTGTGAAGGTCGAGAACGACCTTGGTATGATGAGGTTTTCCTTGGGGTCTTCTTCCCCTCATAGGAGATAGAGGACATATCCTCTCTTTTCTTCTTCAACAAACCTGAAGATCCGGGCGAGGCAGCAACACGGGCAATCTTCTCGGTTCTCAATCCATCTTCGATAGTCTCACCTACCGTGACTATCTCAGCAAATTTTGCTCCAACGAGCAACATGATTCTGTCATAATATTCGGGCTCTTGCACCTGCACAAACACTTCGACGATTTCCTTTTTCCGACATAGGAGGTCTAACTCTAGCTGTCTCCTTCAGCCATCTATATGCAAATTCTCTGTAACTTTCGGTTGGCTTCTGCTTCATCTTCTTCAAGGAGTAACGGTCAGGAACGATCTCCACATTGTAAGCGAATCGTTCGATGAATTCCTTAACCAGAGCATTCCAACAAGACCATTGTCTCGTTTCATGAGACGTAAACCATTCTAGAGCCTCTCCACTCAGACTTCGGCTAAAATGCCGCATTAACAAAGCTTCGTCTCTCCCAACTCCCACGAGTTGGTCACAGTAGGCCCTCAGGTGTGCTAAGGGGTACCCCGTTCCTCCGAAGATGTCGAATTTTGGCACATTGAACCCTTCCGGGAGGTCCAAATTCGAATGAATGCACATGTCTTCGTAACTCAACCCGATGACCTCAGGAATGCAGTTCATCTCCTTCATGGCTATTCTAATTTCCTCCTTCATATCTATCTTGGCGGTCTCTTTCTTTGACCTCCACTCTCTATCCCTCTCCTCATAGTGGTCGAGCTCCAAACCATCGGCGTCATGCTCATTGGGGACCGGTATTTGGAAAGTGGCCTTTTGTGGTAGTGGTGGAGCAATAGAGGGACTCTGACCATTTAAAGGGGCGTGAAAGTTTTGGGGGAAAGTCTGGGGGCTGGTATACTGGTTTTGGTGAAGAATGGAAGTGTGTGGGTTATTAGCGTTTTGGTTGTGAGGGGTAGGCCAGTTTGGTGGTTTGCATTGGGGGGAGGGAGTGGTGCTTGGAGGTTGGTATTTTGAGGAAGGGGTGATGTTTGATAAGAGGCTGAGGCGTAATGGAGGTTTTGGGTGGTAAGGTCAATGATGGAGGGATTACGAGCAGGGCTTAAAGGCGGGTTCTGAGCTTGTTCCATGTTAGGAGGAGGAATTTGAGTTGGAGGTCTTCCGTCTGGTTGGGCATTGACAACAAAAATTGGAGAAGGCAAATCGTGTTTCCTCTGCATCTCGACCCTCATCTCAGCAATTTGTTGCATCAGCTGCAAGATCAGTTCATTCTAATCAGAAGGGCGGGCTGAACTACCACGACATCAGTAAGGCTGGTTTCTTCGTTGTTATCACCCATTGCTGCTTTTCCCTTTTGTGAACTTTGATTGGGGAAGGAATCTGTAGGACCTTTAGATCTAGTGAAATAAGGATGATTAGCCAGCTTATCGACCCAGACCAGTTCTAACTACCTGTTGAGAAAAACAACTCAAAGGCAAATCTGTTAGTTTTGATTCAGATTAAATAATGCAAAATATCACATAGAAAGCAGATAAACACATAAAAGTTACTTTGTTTGAGGACATGTTAACCCACGAATAATGGGGACTGACTTTTGAACAAGCAGGAATTTGCTCGTTTTTTTTATGCTGAGGTTGGTGACTCAGAAAGGTTAAATTGGGTTGAGCTAAGGTCTTCTTGCTGCATCTTTTGGCATCTGTTGATCTTAACTCAATGTTTCCTTGTAGAATGAAGGGGAAAAAAAAATTTTAAAAGATAGGGGCCGGACCTTGAAAGGCTGCCTACGTATCTCCCAAGGAGAATTCAGGCCCTACGTAGTTCGAATACAAAAGGAAATTTCATTTTCATTCATTCATTTCTTGAAGATTACAAGGAAAGTGAAAAGCAGACAATAAAGCTCCTAAAAGATAAAATGTGCCTCCACTCAGGCCATTCTTTTTCTGATTGTCGCATTAATCACGGGGAATAAACTCATATGCTTCAAGGGTGGTTTTCTCATTCCCTTTCTTCCACCGTCCTTGAAGAGGAGGCATATAGACAATTTCCTCGCCAGTATCTTCTTCAGTAGCTTCAGGTCTAGCGCCTTTGGGATCACTGCTAGTGGCCTCTTGGCTGAAGAAAGAGTGCTTTCCACGTGGCTTCTGAAGCATCACGGTTATATCTTTGAGGGCATCGCGCTTCTTTCGTACAACAATTGTCTCCTCATCTATAACAACACATTTTGTCATCTTTGCTGCCAATTTCGCGTCTAGTGCCGCATTTGTTGTTCGTGCGATTGCGGTGGCAAACTCCACTTCTATTCTCCTTTTTCTGGTTTCTTAGATCTCTTGTCTGAGCCGCTGTATTTTTCATCATCAAATCCTCCTCAGTTAGCTCTATGTCAATACCCTTCCCTTTTTCCATCTTAGCAGCAATTTTACCTTTCCTGAGATAATAGAGTAATGTTTTAGGATTTCGTTGTAGGATTTTATTTTTTGGCTGAGAAACTCAAGACTCATGATATTTTGGTCAGACTTTTGGTAGTGACTTGTATTCAGCATTGTAGAGATTTTCAGAAATTTTTGAAAAGGAGTGGGCTAAAAATGTCCTCATTCAAAGCAACGTACCACAGAAACAGTTAAAGCACACAAGTAAACAGACAAAACCGCGTCCTAAACATGTATGTGACCCTTTTGTGCCAAGGGTAGGCCTAGCGAATTGAATGATGTATATGTCTTTTTAAGCCAATTCATTATCCCCAAAATATTTCATTAATAGCATTCAAAATGTTTGACAAACATAAAAAATTGGGAAATGAGTTCGAAAAGTAAATTACAAAGCAAAGTACAAATAAAGTAATCCCATGCAGGGGATTATAACAAACTTCAAGATCATCCTGATCCTTCACCAAGTCTGGTCCTCTTGGAGATGCTAACTTCTTCCCACATAGCATATCTGTTTGCCTATAGGTGATCTCTAGCCAACCGAGCCCCTTCTTGGTGCCTGAACCTCTCGACCGACTGAATCTGTTGTTCTATGTTGTCGTCTAATTTTGATATGCATTGCCTTGCTCTTTGTAACTCTTTCTTCAACTGAGCTATGACTCTGGCGTCTTCTGAATATCGGCGTTGATGATCCAACTCATTCTTGTCATACTTCTCTTGGAGTCGATGAAGCCGAATTTGGTGTTTGGCCCTAACATCTGCAATAACATGGGAAACATTTGGACCAGGCTTGATAGTTCCAGCAAGGCTTTTCTTTAACCATTCATTGTAGTCCTTAGAACATTCGGGGCGGAACCTGTTTGGTACTGGTTCACCTAATACCCTTCGAGTCTTTCATGCTCTACGTATGTCTTCAGCATAAGAGATCCGTCCATTTTCATGATCGGTTGCAAATTTCCTCATGTCCGCAATTTGGGGAATCTCTTGCCTCCCTCCCAGTTGTCTAAGTACTCAAGAAAGAGCATATGGCCGAGTTCCTCTCAACCTATCAAATATCAAGTAGGGGGCTTTTCCACTTCCGATCACCATTTGTTTTGTCACTACCAAGCATTGGATCGACCACTGCACATTCTCATCTCTCAAACCCTGAAGTCTCGGGAACCAAAATTCTTAGCCTCCAATCCTGTTGAAATAATTACGTTGCACCCACCAATCGTGACTTTCGAGTCTGTTTGGTCTTTCCAAGGAGTCTGGTTCTATTGGATTATAAGTTTTGACCAAGTGTTTCATCATCCATCATTGAAGTATCAGGTTGCAACCTTGAAAGAAACGTTCTCCGCTTTGACACTTGTCCAAAGCCCTATAAATGTCAGCCAAAATCATGGGCGCCAAAGTGTAGTACTTGGTTGCCGACCAGTAACCCACTCCATAAAAAATAGCATGAGTGACCATTACTACACTTGGATGAATAGTGTAGTTTGGTCCTTGGGGAAATATCATCGTTCCAAGTAGGCATATTGCAAAGGCAAGAGGACGTGTCTCTTTCCATTTTTCTTCTGAGACAAACACTTCTTTGAACTTTTCATAGGCTCTTGCACGTCTGAATCGATAATAAAGCTTTCGAAGTGGAATGTTTGGCCTGGGCATTCTGTCTATCCAATCGGCTTTGACGAGTGACAGTTTTTCTCTAATTTCGGCAAAATCCCATGTTTTAGGGAAAATGAGATCTGCATCGGGTTTGAACCTCATTTTGTTGCACATACTGACACTTTCATAACTTGCAAGGATTTCTTAAATAGTCGGCGTCATTTCCACTTCCCCGAATCGAAATACCATGTTGTCGCTGTCCCAAAATTTAACCATTGTCCCAATCAAGTCGGGATAAGCCACCATTTCCATTAATGACGGGAGATGGCCTATGTGTCTTTGGACTATCTTCTTGTCTTCTGTGTTCATAAATTTCCACCAAACTTGTAGGTATGGATGTGGTATGGTCACCATTCGGGTTCTCAGAGGCTCATGTACTGGATTCATCCTACAAGAAAAACAGAAAAAGGTAAGTTAACCCCCACCCCATTTAATAATTGATTTGTTTAAAAATGACATATACATCCTTCAATTAAACACATAAGCATGATTGTCTTTTATTGGCA
>NC_064289.1:11674486-11812593 GCF_019186545.1 Solanum stenotomum | reverse complement strand
GTACAGACAGAACCAAAAGTACAGCATGGATGCCATCCTTAGCCAGATTGAAGCACTTAACAAGTTCTCTTACAACAAAATCAGGGCCACAGGAAAAATCAAACAATCCTACAATTTCCAGATTACCATTTACCACAATAAAACAAGATGCAGCAATCATATGTGCATTAATTTAGAACTAACAAGTTCAGAATGAATGTAATCCGATTCTATTATGGAGTATATAGTACAAAATCTCCCTAGAAACAAAGAAATTTGGCTTTACTTGTATACATACCAGGGGTATCAATGACCTTAAGTATGTTTCCGTCTTGTAATTGAGTAGTTTGAATGTAACACAAGAAGAGCAATGCATTGATTTGAAAGCCTTTGTTCCAAGAATGCTATTGCCTGTTGCACTTTTTCCATCACCTGTACGTCCAACCAAAAGTAGTGTCCGCTCTCCATTTAGAGAAATTTCACAATCATCACAGATCATCTTAGCTTGTTGAATCAAATTACCTACACGGCTACACCAAAACTACATGGCTGAATCGATCAGAGTAGTATAAAAAAAGAACAGCAGAGTCCTAAACAAGTTTAACTCAACCTTTTCTATAATTCGTGATCAGAAAACACATGAAGATCTTTCCATAAATTAAATAAAGGCTACTATAAATATGACAGTGAAATAGTAATAGTTAACGTATTGATTAAGATGACAAAAATATGATTAATTCTTACAGATTGAAAAAAAAAAAAACACATATCAGTCATCTTCATGAAGTCATGTTAAAAACAAACAGGGTATATTGAGGAAAAAATTACTGTACCTTTTTCTGGTAGATTGAATGACT
Source organism: Solanum stenotomum (assembly GCF_019186545.1). Lineage (NCBI taxonomy): Eukaryota > Viridiplantae > Streptophyta > Magnoliopsida > Solanales > Solanaceae > Solanum > Solanum stenotomum. Next base: position 11,811,757 of record NC_064289.1, on the reverse strand, counting down.
GATGAGGATTAAAATTCCTATAAAGAAACGATGGCTGTGCCTTTTGTTGAAAGGACGATTGGACATTCTCTTTATCCAAGTGTGTAATACTAATCCCTGATAAATATGTAAGGGTATGTTTGTCATATAACAGAATCTTCCATGACTTCTCATTTTCCCAAAATTTTCACATACGATTTACGAAGACAACTTCCTGTCTGCCTAATAATTTGGATAACTGAAGAATCAAGCATGAACTACTCCAAATTTTAGGATTGAAAATCTATTCACTGACCCTGCGTGAAAAGCTAGGCGCAAGATGAAATATAATAAGTACTCCCTCTGTTACTAATTAAGTAATTAGGGATAACAAAAAAAAAATAAAAATGGACAAGTAATTTGGGACGGAGGGAGTAAGAATTTACATGCCTAAGATCATCTACCTACAGTGCGGCCCTTCCCCGGAGATGTTTAGTGCTTCGGCTACCCTTAAGATCATTCACCAAATCTGCCGGGAAGTTCACCGTTATCCTCCATAAACATTTCAGTCAGAGATTTGCCAACACAGATTCGCGGGAAATTCAGATTGGATAGGCAACATTTCCCAAGCTTTAAAATCAGATAATTTTAAAAAAATATCTTTGTATATGAAAGAATTTATTACTATTTTTTTTTAAAATATAGCAAATACTTTTGTCACTGAAAATAAATTTATTCTAATTTTAAAAAGTATATATGTATAATAGGTAGTCACCATGGGCATAGATATAGCGTCCAATAATCTTCGTCGAAAAATTACATTGGATATATATGTCCATTTGAATGAAAAGGCTCCAAGTTTGAACCCGAAATAGCATAATATTTTTTTATTTTATTTTGACAGCCGCACACCATTATTCTTGAACAGTCTTGATAAAATTTCTGACGCTGCCATTGATAGCCACAATAGTCTGAGTGTGTACTCGACTTTTCAGAACAAGATACAAGGGACAAGTTGGATAATACACTTTCTTAATTCACTTAAAGGAAATATCTAAAATGTTATTTCAGCTTACTTAGATACATTGAATTGAATTAGTTTATACGTTTTAACTATGTTTCAGCTTACTTAGATACATTGAATTAAATTAGTTTATACGTTTTAACTTGAAATTTTACTATTGAAAACCCCTATATATCAGCCAATCTACTACTACACTTCCATTGAAGAACTAGTTGACTGTTATGTTCTCTTGTTTGAGAACACTACATTTACTTGACATGATCTTCAAAAACAAGTTATGCAAGGAATTAATATTTATTGGAAAGATGCTATAAAGAGCACACTACAACTAATCAAGAATTATGCAACAATTATTTATGATAATAGAATATGAGTATTTATAACCAACACTCTATATATATATATATATATATGCTGCTAGAGGCTTTAGCGACTCTGGATGCAACAAAATAATTGTGGTTCAATTAGCTTTTGTGATTGAGTTAGACCTAAGTGTATTTACACAAGCCAAGTCCAGAAACACATAAGAAGGAACAGTTATATATTCAAAATTAATGACATATATTTTCAGTCAGCCCTTCAACTCATTTGTCACATGCTTAAAATCGTCAATTAAGGAATTAACCTCCAATGCCTGATCAAGAAGTTTCACAATATTAAAAAAAAAATGGGTGGAAGTACCAAAAACATCATCACTTAACTTCCTTAAAAAGTAGTAACAGAAAATTAAGAATAGAATCCATCCAAACTGTTAAAGAAATACCTTTAATTCCTTGGATAATTCAGTTCTATAAGGAACACCATCATTATTTTTTAAAACTCCATTCACAAGCGAAAGAAGATGTTTCAATTGATCAGCTTTCTTCTTTATACCTTTAGTCTTATTATCAAAGAGCACTAGTCTAGAATCACACTTCTCAATGGTTTCCTGTAATAAGAAGACTACTTCAGAACAATATTAACATTTGTGAGAAGCATAAGAGAAAATGTTTATCGAACTTACTAGTTACCATAGTCACAGCACTACAACAAAAATACCTTTTAGCAACAATAAATATGAATATAAACAAAGAATTAGTCAATTGTCATTTTAGCAGGATTCGCAAAAGAGAAACCAAACGAACCATCTTTGGACAGAAGAATGACAAAACTAAAATAGAAGAGATACATAGTATAATCTGTAAGCTTATTCCAAACTCCAAACAATAGAGTGCAAATATATCGGACAAAATGAACTCAACAAGTAATCTTTTATAAATAAACAGTCCGGGCAGCCATTGTCCAATAAGTACTCATCCAAAGACTGATCTTTAAGTACATCTCCACCAGTAAAGACAACAATCATGTAATCTTTAAACTTTTCACCAAAGAACTTCTCAAAGGTTAGGACAGCTGCTTGTTCTTCACTAGAAAATCGTGATTGCACAGACAAAACCAAAAGAACAGAATGGATCCCATCCTTGGCCAAATCCATGCATTTAACGATTTCCTTTCCAATAAAATCCTGTTCATCAGAAAAACCAAACAACCCTGCAAATTCAACAACCTCCACAATCAGTNTAAAATCTTTTGTGATGATTTTCAAATATTTATAAAATAACGTGATTGTAAAAAACACACATATTTATTATTAAAAAATAATAAAATTACTTTAAAAATAACTTGAAAGTATTTTGAATTTCGTAAAACTCATTAATTCAGAATTGTAACCATTCCTAATATTTAAAATATAAGATCTTTTTTGAGACGATTTTTGAATAATCATAAGATATACTAATTATATACATAATTATGTAAAACATATATATCATCTAAAAAATATGAGAAGTGACAAAACTATTTAAAAATCTTGCAAACTATACTATTGTTTTTGTTTTTTGGAAATTTTATAAAACTAATTATTTTAAATCGTTTGAAATTGAAGAAGCTCGAAAATTAATTTATATTGTGGAGGGTCAAAATTAGGTGTCAACACTGTTCATCAGAAAAACCAAACAACCCTGCAAATTCAACAACCTCCACAATCAGTAATCTCAAGAACAATTTAACAAAAAAGCATATGTTTTTACAAAAGATGAAAAGAAACAGGAAGCTGATGAATATGTTTCTAACATATAGATATAGATATTCATCAACAATGATATATATAGATATTTATAACCAACACTGTATATCAATGCCTAACAACTCTGGATATAATGACATTAACTCATGAATTGCCGCTAACCAAAAGGAAAATCTATTGCGACTAAATGTTTCTTTTGTTGCAATGGTATAATACAAAAGGATACAACTATTATGTACAAGTCAGGCAAATCCAGTAACAAAATTATATATACTATTAACATAATAAACAAGATTCTTTACGTAACAAATCTTAAAACACATAAACATAGAAATCTTAATCTTTCAATTAGTCAAGGAAAAAAGGAAGATAATTAATCAAATGTAGTTAGTACACAAAAATGCTAATGAAAAACATTATTATAGCTAATAAAGGAATTGGCTATACCAGGAGTATCAATCACTTCAATTTTTAGACCATCGTGTAGTCGAGTACTTGCAAGTTCACAAGTACTTATAACACCAGAGAAGCAATACTTGGAAGTGAACGCATTTCTTCCAAGAATGCTATTGCCTGTAGCACTTTTACCATTACCTGTCCGACCCAGCAGAACTAGCGTCCATTTTTCACGTCCACCCATTTTACCTAATTCAAATCAAATTACCTACAACAACAACACAGGGACAGATTAAGATGTAGATAAAGTAATACAACATTAATATCTAAACCTGTAAGTTTTACGTAGTTTCAACAAATTAAAGTCAAGTTCGGATCAACCAAAACGCAAAAGAATAGCAAAAAACAATTAGTAGAACATTATGATTTATGCTGACCTTGACTAAGAGGCTGTTCTTCGGAACACAGAGAGATTAAACAATGGAAACTTTGACCAAAGTAAGCTATTTTTAAAACCAATTCACCTAACTAATATGTTTTTTAAATTTTTTACAAAAGTAGTATAAACATACTTCATAGTAACGTTTTAGGTTATTTTTATTTTAAAAATTCAACGGACGAAAAGCTGACGGATCTGACGACGTTAAATGAATAAACGTTACTGTGAGTAACGTTTTAGGTGTAAAACGTTATTCACAATAACGTTTATTGAGAATCCAATCACATCCAATCCTGTAAATTCAGAATCAAATCCTGCAAATTTAAAATGTTACTCATAGTAACGTTTTACACCTAAAACGTTACTATGAGAAACGTTTTAGGTGTAAAACGTTACTATGAGTAACGTTTCTAAAGAATCCAATCACGGGCCTTCGACTCCTGCAAATTTAGAATCGAATCCTGCAAATTTAGCTATAAAACGTTACTCATAGTAACGTTTTACCTTAAAAACGTGACTGTTAGTTACAACACTATGTTAAAGTCATATTCCCCATTTTTCAAACTGACCACATGTGATTATAAAATAAATGTTGTTGTAAGGAATGTTTTGCATATTCCAACAATATTCATCAAAACTTTCACTNGTAACATTACAATGGGTTGTGCATTACATTAAATTTTGGACAAAGACTTAAAATATTAATTGCCAAACTACTCACACATATTTAGTTAGATTCTAAGTCTTTCTGTTGCACAAAAATGCTTATTTTGGGAGTTGGCAGACAAATGCTAATGACGTATAAAGCTTAATAGGCTATCGTTGGATCATAATAAGTCTCTTAGTACACAAATAAACAACTTATAATCAATTCAAACAAGCAAAAGAACAGAAGCTAATACTTACCATTGTTTCGTATGCCGTTGAATTTGGCACATAACCTTGTTGTTGTTGAGGACACAGAGTAGGATTACCAATAACAAGACGAGTAATGCGTCTAAACCAAAAAAGGTAGGGGTCGCCATATCGAAGTGGTTCACGATTGATTGGTGCTTCACAAATATATTGAAGTCGTTGGTTCCAAAAAGGCAACCATTGTGCATGCTCCAACTCCCAATTTGTATTTGGTCTTCCCCGACGGTCATGGTGAAAATGTGTCGAATCAAATAAAAATGGAGTTGGTATCATCTGTTTCAACCCAAATTGCCTCATAACTCAGTCAGGCAAGTGAACCTCGACGACATCCCAACAAAAAATTGGAGCTCTAACACGCCATATATCTCGTCCAATGCGACAATAGTCAGGAAGACTCTCAATTAACTCATCAAAATATGGTTCCCAAATAAACTACATGAAAAGAAAAAAATAAATTAGTTTAAACTACAATATACATGAAAATTAAAACAAAATTGATATTATATCGTACCTGATCCTCCGTCATGGAATCAAGTGCATCCCTAAACACTTTCAACACATGCTTAGTAGTGTCGGTCCAACTAAAACGTGCAAACCATCTAGTAGCATGTGGACCTTTAGGTAAATCAGCTGGAAAAATATTTCTGATGTCTCTTTGTGCTATTACATGTGGTCTAAGGACCGTAACTCTCTCCCATGCCCAAATCTAAACATAATCTATAATTTAAGTAATTGAACTACAAGAAATATTAATAAATAATTTATTTAGTTATTGAGCATACCTAAAGTAGTGGTAGAAATCCAGCTATCTCGTTTTGGTTACTTTGTGAGGACTTACAAAGAAAACGATAGAAGCACGCTAAGGTCGCACTACCCCAACTATAAGACCCAATTGCATTGACGTCCTCGAGCATGGGAATATACATAAGCTTTAAAAAACTACCAGATGTATCTGCCATCATCATACCAGCAATCATCCAAAACATGTAACACTTAGCCTTTTGATTAACCATATCTTGTGTTGCCATGTCCGTCAACTGTGGTTGCCTTAGCATATGCGCATTAAGTGCAGAGACCTTAAGGCTATTATGGTTGAAGTCTTGAGGACATGGAGTAAAACCTAATAATCTTTGGCAAATATTTTGCCAATCTCCTATAGTCCTAATCAACTCATTACCAAGTACAGGATGACCATTCACAGGTAAGCCATACAACACCTCTACATCTTGCAAGGTGATAGTTGCCTCACCCGTCCTAAAGTGAAATGTATGTGTCTCAGGACGCCATCTCTCGACTAGGGAAGTGATCAAACTACGATCAATCATAGGCCGATGAGACCTGTAAACACCGTACAATCCAGATAATTGAATCACTTCTAAGACTCGAGGAGGGATGGGATATTTCTTTACGAGGTCCCAAAATTTACCATCACACCTCCTCGTATTTAGAATCATATTAACACTTCCATCCCATATATCCCGTGATCTATGGGTAATTTGTTCCGTTAATACAGATGATTCAAGTGGACCGGGGTCTAGTTGGTATGCAATATTATCAGCCATAAAACTACCTATAAAATAAAAGAAACACATATGACATTAAAATTATTAAATAGACAAAATCATATAACATCCACTAAATCTTTTAAACTAGTATTAGCTAGTCACACCAATTATTCATCAAACATATACATGTTATTTGCTGCCAAAATGAAAAAAATTAAAACAAGCAGAAAAAAAAGTGTAAAGAAAGGGCAGAAAGATGGCAAAAAGAGTGTTTTTTGGCATTCTACTTTCATCTCCTCTCCCCCTTAAATATTCTTCAACCAAACCTTCTATTCCCCAATCTTTCCCTCCCTCTTACATCAAACCAAACTTAGTTGTAGTACACAAAATTGTTAGATAACTTGTTTTTCACTTTCTTTAGAAAATATAAAAGAAACAAGAAACTAGAAATTATTCATTACTGGTGCAAGTGTTTTACTGAAAAAGAATATTTTTCAATGTTCACTTTTAACATACATGAATCTTCTAAATAAAAACACGACATACAAGAATCGAAGTTATTTGATTGATTCTATTCAGAAGTATTCTACACAACAAAAACGATATAAAACGAGAAAATAGAAATTCTTAAATCCAAGCATTTCTTCTACTGCTTTATGAGTTAAAAACATACCGGAAAAATTATTATGCTCCAAGCTTTTCGTAAGGTTTATGGCAGTAAATTATTGTGAATCTTCCTTCTCTGTAGTTACTAGACGGTTGGTTGGAGGACTGCAATATGGAGAAATCATAAAATTTATAATTTAAGAGGGAGAAAACAGAGTAGCAGGTACATAAGGGTTGAAAATTTCTTGAATAGCAGTGCAAGGGGCTGAAGATTTCTTGAATAGAAGGTTTAGGGCTGGAAATTTCTCTAAATCGCTAATAAGAGTTTTGGTGAATGAATTTGAAATTGAAACTCACAATTGACATACAAATAAAAACGACACCGTGTATTTGAGAGATGTGGGCCTAGAGTACTTTTAAAACATAAAACGTTACTCAGAGTAACGTATTAGGCTAAAAACGTGACTATGAGTAACGTTTCTATACTTAACGCCGTCAACTACAGTATTCCACATAGTTGGTCCTGAAACGTTATTGAGAAATACGTTTATACTACTTTTGTAAAAAATTTAAAAAACATATTATTTTGGTGAATTGCTTTAAATAATGGATTAGTTTGGTAAAAATTTCCAGCAATTGTTGAAAAACAATAATTGTCAAAGGTGCAGCAAATGTTGAAAATACTTATAATTGAATAATGGGGATGGACCCCACAATCTCCTCCAGTAAAGACCACAATCATGTAATCACTAATTTTTCTCTCATAGAGGTCCAAAAAGCATTTCACGGAAGCTTGTTCTTCTCTTGAAAACCGAGTATGTACAGACAGAACCAAAAGTAGAGCATGGATGCCATCCTTAGCCAGATCAAAGCACTTAACAAGTTCTTTTATAACAAAATCAGGATCACGGGAAATATCAAACAGTCCTGCAATTTCCAGATTACACAATAAAACAAGATGCCGGACTCATATGTGCATTAATTAGAATTAGTAAGTTCAAAATGAACGCGATCCTACTCTATATAGTGCAGAAATCTCCCTAGAAACGAAGAAATTTGGCTATATACACACCAGGGGTATCAATGACGTTATGTATATTTCCGTCTTGTAATTGAGTAGTTTGAAGCTGGCTATCAGTTGTAACACAAGAAGAGCAGTGCATCGACTTGAAAGCCTTAGTTCCAAGAATGCTATTGCCTGTTGCACTTTTTCCATCACCTGTACGTCCAACCAGAAGTAGTGTGCGCTCTTCATTTATAGAAATTTGGCAATCATCACTGTTAATTGCGCGCACTTCCACCCATCTTATATATCTTGTTAAATCAAATTACCTACATCAAACAACATCGCTGAGTGAAGAATAATATATATATTGTCAGAGCCAGGACAAGTTTAACTCAACCTTTTTAATAATTCGTTATCAGAAAACACATGAAGATCTTTCCGTTGATAGATTAAATAAAGGCTACTTATAAATATGAAAGTGAAATAATAGTAAATGTTGACAAAATACGATCAGTTATTACATATTGTATGACTAAAAAAAGAACACATATCAGTAATCTTACTGAAATCATGTTAAAACAGAGTACATACTTCAAAAAGAAAACTAAAAGGAAAAAAATTACTACACCTTTTTTTTGGTAGATTGAGCAGCTGATCAGGATTAAAATTCTTAATAAATAAACGATTACTGTGCTTTTTGAGAAACGACGATTGGAGCCTTCTCTCTAATCCAAGTGCCTAATACTAATCCTTGATTAATAGAGTACTCTAGTTAAGAGTATGTTTGTCATTTAACACTACTTTCTTTGGCTCTCCATTTTCCCAAAAAATTGACTTACATTTACGAACACAACTTTCTGTCTGCCTTACGTGTAATTACAACTTATAATAAATCTGCTTTAGGGCTGATGCATGATGATGGTTTAACGTAATAATGGATCAGTACTCCCTCTTACTACTGATGTAACAAAAAAGACGTTTAATTTCCTTTTTATTACTCCCTCCATTCAATAACAGTTGTCCATTATATTATTTTGGGATGTCTAACAATACTTGTCTACTTTATGAAATCAATAAATAATTTCAGTTAGTTCATAATTTACCCTTATCATTAATTATTATCATTTCCTTATTATATTTTTCAAGACATTATATTTATTTTATTCAAATAGTGATATAGTTAAATAATCATTCTATTTAAATTTTTTTTAAGAAGTGTGCAAAATCAATAATAGACAAATATTGTTAGACAAAAGGAGTATTACTTATCACATAAAAATCATCTAACTAATGGCTAGTTAACTAAAACATCCCTCTCTTTATTTTCTGGCACATATGAAAAGCTAGGTGCAAGATGAAATATGAACAAGTAAGAATTTACATCCTAAGATCATCCATCTAAGGGTGCGGCCCTTCTCCTTAATCCACTTAGTGTACCGAGTTGTCCTTAAGATCATCCACCAAATCCGTCATGAGTACCATATATATATATATATATATTATCCTCCATAAACATTTCAGTCAAGTTAGGATCAATACTCCTTGGAATACTTTGATACTACAAGCTGGAAATGTTATTCTTCAGATGAAGATTATGGCCAAGGAAGTTTGGGACCTTTAGAAGCCATTGTCAAAGTGATCAATATTTATTGATCAATCTAGTTGAAATATATAAAATTTTATATACTCGTGCATTATGTATATACATTTAAATATATCATAGTCAAATATAAATGATCTATATATTTACTGGCTATTTGTAAATTAGATCATGTTGGATTGTAATTATACCATAGTTTTAAAAAAAAAGGAAAAAAAAAAAATAATTCCAATTGAGATTATACCAAAAATGGCAAAATCAGATATCCCATTAGGTGTCCCTTAAGTGGGTTACGTGGAGTAGAATTTAAGCTCCTAAAATTAGGTTCAAATTGTGACTTTGTGGCTCCTAAATTGTCGTAAAAAATGAGCATCTTCAACAAGATTAAAAGTCAAAACATTTTTTAAAGATCAATAAGTAAAAAACTCCCACATACACTCCCCTAGTCCTATATATGTCAATTATAAAATTTTCATTTTTTGCACCGAATCAGTTAATTTTTATCACTTAATTGGTATTTAATCATATATATTTATCATTTCAATTATAATAACTTGATATAACTTGATGCAACTTATTAGTACATTCAAACCTTATTACATTGACGATGTGTGTCTAGAAATTTATAATTGCTATGGCGAGATGCGATTATATAAACACTAACATTTAATCTTTAAATCTTATTATTAATTCATTATGAACAAAAGTACACAAAAAATTAATTTAATGATTTTGTGTATCAAGAAAAAGAATTGTATTTATTAATCAATTTAATAAAAAACAACAACAATATGAATGTACAAAAAATGCAAACACCAGTAGCATTTCTTCAAGTTACGATTTTTTTAGACATTCATACTTAATATTTATCTATATATATCCATTAATAATTATTATTAAAAGTATTTTAACATTTTATTTTATACATAATATATATAATATAATATATTTCTTATAAAATCTTATCATATGTGTCTGATTCACAAAGAGTGTATTTCTATAATGTATACCAATACTATCAAAAATAAAACTAACTTGTAAAAATTACTTTGGGAGAAAATCAGATCGTATTATAATGAACTATTAATTGTTATAACAAGCTTTAACTTTATATAATCCTAATATTCCTATCAACTCACGTGGATAGCGCATGCATAAGTTTTCAAATCCCGCTTGGGTTTACGGTTTACCCAAAAATATTTCAAAAAAGGGGCTTCTAAAAACTAATTGAATCAATTGGAGCTCTGGAAAATATCAAAATCTTCAAAGAAAGGCCAATTCCGTTTCTCTTCTCCTTATCGTGAACACTTTCGCCGGTTGATTTCATCGATCGTCGTTCAATTATCATCACCTGTAAATGGAGATGAGAATAGAATCGGCAACTCCAAAGTCCGATCACGTCGCCGGAATGGGTTTGTACATTCCGGTGAATGATTCGAATAATGCGACTGCGTCGTTTATCCCTAGACGCCTTCGCCGACGCCTTCTTGAAACCAAAACTCCTTCCATTATTACCGCCCAAGATATTGAAACCAAGCTGAAGGACGCCGAATTACGTCGTCAGGTAGTTATAATTTTCCTGTTCGTTCTCTTTTGTTCCTATTATATATTGCAAATATGTGATCCTTTTTGCTAGGATAGGGAATTTTTAGGTTAATTTGACTTCTGTATTCATAATTAGTGGTAGTAGAATGAAAATTATTATAGAAATGGTTGAGAAAATGAATTTGCATTCTTGACTATTTATTAATGAATTGGTATCAATTAAGCAAAGTTCTGGGTATGGCATACGGGAAGCAAAGTATTACTCAAGGCTATAGGTCTTTTAGTGATATGCCATTGGGAAAGATCAAAGTGCTACTCCAGGCTATAGGTCTTTACAGTGGCAGATACCCAACAAGAATGAAACTTGTTTTAGTAGTTTATTCAAATTGAAGAATGTTAAATAAAAACTAACTAGTATTATGTAGTCGAACAGTGTAGCTTCAACTGGGATTTCTAATTATATATATATATTATATTGTTTGAATAATTTTGTCTAGTCCAGATGTTTAGTAGAGGTTTTGTCTATTGCAGATATGCTAAGAGAATTGATACTTAATATCAGTAAAACTCTATTCTGTATCTACCAAGGATATTTGATTATCGAAGAAAGTCTAGTACACTTGGAAATTTAGGAATGGTAGTGAGGCTAATGACTTCTGCTTAGGACTCTTTAATGGAATGAAGGAATTTGTTTTTCTTATTATTCTTGGTACAAAACAACAAATGTATCAACTGCCATAGGGAGGTTTTTAGGAAAATATCAACCATCAGTAGTTTATTAGATTCCCAAATTCATCCTGAATTTTTATAAACTTGAAACTCTAAACCACACACATTCATGCATTGACTAATAAGGTAGAAATTTTGTGTGAAGTAAATAGAAAGAAAAGAAATAGATACGAAGGTAAGGTAAAGAAAAAGGAAGAAAGAAATAGGATTGGTAGACCTGATGACTTTAAAAGGTCATATGAGTTCCTTGTTAAGGTGACTTAAAATCTTATGTTAAATCATCTATTTTTTCATTAAAAAAAGAAACTCATTTACTATGTTAAAGTCGATTCTAGCAGTACAACTTGCACAATATTGCTTTAGGTGATACCCTTCGGGGTGGCCCAATGGTTTGAGCTTGGGACTTCCATGTTGGAGGTTTCAAGTTCGAAACCCCTTGCCAGCGAAAGCAAGGGGTTTGCCTTCTGGGTCGAGCTCGTCGCACCAGGCTTGCCTAGTGCGGGTTACCTCTCATATGTGATTTGTGAGCTATTGCATATGAGCGGGGTTTTACCCTGTGGGCACCCAAAGGATAGCGGCACCCAAAGGATAGCGACTGCGGGTTTCCCTTGTCATCAAAAAAAATATTGCTTTAGGTGATGTTAAGTATCTAACATTTTTTATTATGTTTTTCCAGAGCAAGTTCAAATGAGATGCAAAACAGATGTTTTCTTCCGCCAATGCATGATAATCAGAGCTTTAAATTCGAATTTATGGTTTCTTTTATTTAATTCACCTCATTTTAATTGTTTAGTTGACAACTAGGTTAAAAATGAAAAACTTGTTCATGATGGCATTTTAGAAGAATATGTGGGGCTCATATTTAGTATTGTTCAGAAATTTGTCAACTTGCCTAGCTCTTGAACAATACAAGATATAGAATGATATTACCACAAAGAATTTGAACCTAAAAATATAGTCCGATGTAATATTTGAAATAGTGTGCTTTTCAATTTACTTGATTCACTTTCTTAAAAATAATGGTTTACTTGAATCAGCCAAGTATTTGCTTAACATGGAGAACAATCCAATTTTTTTCAGAACTTGTAGTTGAGTATTATGCTAAGGCATTTTTTAACTTGAAATAAGTTGCCTGGCTGCTTTGATGGTTTAGAGTATAAATGAATACTACTCCAGGAATTTATCAATATGTTATTATGCGTGATGTGGTAACTCTATGTTGAGTTGTTGACCAAACATTAATAAAATGCAGCAATTTTATGAGTTATTGTCGAGCAAGGCACGGCCGAAATTGAGATCGTCGACATGCTCATTGTCGCAGGATGGGGAGCTTAGAAAGCAACTAGAAGCCAAGCTTCTTGCTGCTGAAAAGAAGAGGTAAACTGTTCGGGCTTCTCTATATTTGTCAATCTTCTTCATCACACATAAGTATTTGGACAATAGTGTTATACTTTTTTTTATTGGTAAAAGAGTGTCATAACTCATACGTGCATCATGTTAAGAGCTGAGCTGTGATGATTTAAGAAATTAAGCCTTTAATGTTGCATGTATGACTTATGGTTTCCTTTCCCTTAACTAATGGTTTCCTTTTGTTTTCCAGTTGGGAAGGGCTGGAGTGAGTGTTGCTCATTTCTAGTCTGTATAAATTCATCATTCTTGAGTTTTTTCTTTTGACAAATTTTCTTTAACATAGTAAATGAGTTACTAGGTTTTTGTTTTGCACAGTAAATGTGTAAATGAGTAAACAGGAAAAAGTACAATTGTCTACCCAACAACTCATTTACTATGTTAAGGTGGTGGCAATTGGTTCGATCATTTGTATTAATTGTAACCCACATGACAGTGGATTTTTGTGTGGAAGAGAATAAAGGATAAGGTTGAGAAGTGCGAACTTGGCAAAATGTGAGAACTGTAACGAACGTAATTAACTTTGGGTAGGGGTAAGATTTCAATGCGAAATGACAAGTCGAAGCCCAACCTGTTGTTTTACTGGTAGCCCCAGTCTAATTATTGTACATACAACTTTTTATAGGCCTCAAATTCACTTATGGTTGCTATTGGCTCTGTACTTGTTAAACAGGTTGAGCATCCTTGCGAAAGTTCAGAAGCGCTTGGCAAGATTAGATGAGCTTAGACAAGCAGCTAAAAATGCTGTGGAAATGCGTTTTGAGAAAGAACGTGATGAGCTGGGCAATAAGGTTGAGTCACGAGCTCAGCGGGCAGAATTGAACCGGAGGGTTCTTCTTAAATGTAGGCAACGGAAGGCTGAAAAAAGGGAACGAATTTCACAGTTGCTAACAAGGAGGGTAATGCAAGAGAGCAAATACAGGGAGTGTGTCCGGGCTGCTATTCATCGGAAGCGGGCTGCTGCTGAAAAGAAGCGACTGGGATTTCTGGAAGCAGAGAGATCAAAGGCACGTGCAAGAATATTACAAGTTAAGCAGATAGCAAACTCTGTATATAGTCAACGGGAGATTGAGAGGATAAGACTAAAAGATCAACTGGAGAATCGTCTCCAAAAGGTATGTGTTAATCTCATTGAACACAAAAGGTTACTATGTATTCTATTAAGGAACTCAACATGAATAGGAGGCCAAACAGGGGAAAAAACTTACTGAGGGAATTTATAATTGATACAAAGACTTAAAGAAGCACTCTGCAAATTTATTTTTTTGAAACTAGTAACTTTTTGTATTCCTCAGCATTAAGGGCTATGCTGGCCACCTCCAAAAATATATTATAGAAAAAGACTTATAAAGATCCTATAAAATCCACTGATTCGATCTCCTCCTTTATATCTTGTTCTTTTCACCAAAAACCTAGTACAGTGATAACTTTCCACTTAATCTTTTGTATAGACTATAGCACATTCCTTCGCTTCAAAAATTTTTTGATTGCTTTTTTATCCAGACGTTCCACCAAATACATGCTGGGACTGTTTTCCACCACCTCTTCTGACTCTTGTTTCCTCCCCTTCTGATCCAATAGCTTAGTAAGTCTGCTGTGTGTTCTGGCATGGCCTAGTTAACATTGGCTTTATTGGTAAATAAATCCCAGACTTGTGCTGTTACACTACAATGAAGGAACAGATGCTTGTTGGACTCCAAAGCTTCTTTGCACAAAAAACACCTTGATGCAATGTTGATACCCCTCTTCTGCATAGCCTCATGAGTCAAGTAGGCTCTTCTGGCTACCAACCAAGTGAAGCATTTCACTTTGGTTGGGGCCACACTCTTCTAGCTTTTTTTCCAAGGACCTGCACTTCCAAGTAATCCCCAGTTGTAAATTCTGTTTACAGATGTGATGTCCCCACACTAATCTGTCTGATTCCAGATTAGTGCCATGGAATCGCCCTATCAGTTTCAGAAGCTCTCTGCACTTTTTTTTCATTCTAACATCAGAGGCAATAGAGCTCAAGCTGTTGAACATCCTTGGGTATAATGGTGATTGAAAATCACATTAAAAATCAAAAAGAGCATTTGACGTAGTTTGACATGCTATATGAGAGCATCTAGTACTACATCAAATGTCTATATCTATTCATGTTCTCTGATCAAAGGCTTGGTCCTGATAAAGGTGATCATTGGAGTATTTTTCATTAGTTTTTGTGCTAAACCAATTTTTGCCCTTTCAAAAAGTCTATCCTGTATAACTACACTTATTTGTCATGTAAACATCATACAGGAACAAAGCGTCATATTGGTGTCTAGTAGTGTGACTCTGGTATCCACATTCAATTAAGGGAAAAGAGTCAAATTTACCCTTCTACTTTCCTATATTGTCTGCATTTAACTTCTGTTATACTATAGGGGCAAATTTACCCTGCTGTTAGCAAAGTTTTCAAAATTATCCCAGTCCTAACAAAATTACCAAATACCAAATCCGTATTATCTAAGAAATGATTACAAATTCTCACATATTCCAAGTTTTAGAAGGATCACAAAATTTGATGGGGAAATTCTAATTTTTGAAACGTGTTTCCCTCTTCTGTTAATTATATTTGAAAAAAAAAAGAAGAAAAGTTTCAAAATGTATAAGAGAAATGAAAACTTATTCTGAAAAGAGGTGAATCTTGGATGATTTATACCTTTTTTGGTGGGTCAAATTAGAGGACTAATCAATAAGACAAGACTTTGTCTAACTATTGGAGTTAACCACTGAGATCCACTATTTTTTGACAGCTGAATCCTGTTTCTTAAGAGATGCTGATATGAGGGACCTTTTTTAAATTTTTATGTAGTGTATATATAGAGAGTTTAATTTCTATACATTTTTTGGTAATTTTTATACATTGATTGACAATATAAAAAGAACTTCATTATTAGGTTACTAAATATCCTTTTATAGGTAACTTTCTATAATTAACATAGATATGTAACCTAAAAACACGATTAATTAAATTACTTGTTGCGACATGTAAAATAACATGAATAGATTAAGTGGGTGTTTGGATTGACTTATTTTAGTGACTTTTGGTTTTTAAGCTATTTTTGGAAAGTGTTTTTAAGCACTTTTTAAAGCTGAAAAAGGACAAAAAAAGTCAAAAATCAAAAGTTGGGTGTTCCCAACTTATGACTTTTAACTTATAATCCACTTAAAAAGAACCAATCCAAACACCCCCTAATTGTCTTTTATATTACAAGTGTATATTAAATGAATCAAATCAAATGAATCAAATCAATTTTTGTGTTCTTGGAATCAATTATTGCCCATGAGAAACTCCATTAAAATATGGTTTAGCAATTAGTTAGTGAATTTGCAGCCACTTTTTGAACTTGCAGATATAAATAAGTGTGTTAAAAAAAAATCTGAATCTGAAAATTGGGGATTTCTGTTAGGGCTGGAGGTAATTTTGATAACTTTGCTAACCACAGAGGTAAGTTTGTCCCGATAGTATAACGGAGGTTAAATGTAGACAAAATTTTAAAGTAGAGGGGTAAATTTGACCTTTTCCCCTTCAATTAAGGCATTAAATAAAGTAAGATATCACAGAGTTAACATGAAACATGTGCCTGAATGCTGTCTGATTGGTGTTGATGTTAAACATGTTTGACCCAATAGATTTTGCCTGTGTTAGCTGGTTGTTGGATTCATAATGGATTTATAATTTTTCTTGTATGAAGTAAGTGCAAGCTATCATTGCTATACCAATGTCTAATATTGTTGTAATCATTAGGCAAAGAGGCTCAGAGCAGAGTATTTAAAGCAGAGGCGAAGTCTGCTAAGTTCACGTCGTTCTTGTTCAGACATAATTGCGTGGGGGGAGTTTTTGTCTATTAACGTAGCAAGGTAAATTTGTAGCTATGAACTTTCTTTATGTTTGCATTCATTATTTTAGATGTTTCTTCCTGTGGATAATTAATGTTGATATCAATTTAAAACTAAAGTAGGCTTTTGTCATTTTTACTTTATTAATCAAGAAGGAAGTCAGTGAACTGAATGGAAAGTCAAGTTCCAGATTCCTTCAGCAAACATGTTTAAAAGTAGGTTGTAGGGCATTTCAAGAACTTCATTGCTGCAACTCTCTAGGTTCATTTAGGCAAAAGAAATTAAGTATCTCAGTTTATTAGGCTTCCATAATGTGATTTGGGGCTGTCTATGTTGTGCTGAACTTCAATATAATTTCATGTGAGCTCTTCAGAAAGTTCATAATTCTTGCACCCATGGTCAATGAAGTGAGTGAAACCCATGGGTCACAAGGGGTTACATTCCAGCTGAGACAACTTTAGGTAATTTTCTCCCATATGTCTATCTTTTGATTGGCAGACTCTGTATCTATGTTGGTGGGAGGTGTACCCCATGGAAAAGTTAAATAGTCAAAATGCAGGCAAGCTGACCCGACACTACTGTGTCAAAAAAAAAAGGACTTACAATTATTGCATGACATATATTATCATATTACATCCCTTCCCCTTTTAGCACTTCTTTTCTCGTGACACTGAGGGGTTAGGTTGAGGTTTTGCATTATAAAGATCAAAGAGATCTTATAGGTACTCAAAAATGTAGTTGATTTTAAACACTAGGTGATTTACTGGTACCTGCACTGGTGTGATTTAGCAGGTATCACGTGAAATAAATTGAGGTACGTGCAAGTTGGCTCAAACACAAAGGTTATTAAAAAAAATTATGTAGTTGATTCTACATTATCAGAGGGATGTTGCAATCAAACCCATTCTTGGACTGAAATTTGTACCATGCATTAAAGATTAAGCAAATGGCAAACAACTGCTCACCCTTAATTATATCCCCTTCCAAGAGACGTTAAACTTTTGAAGCATATCCTAGGAGTTGAGTATTGCATTATGGTTAAAATACATAACAATTTTTGCTACTCTTTTTCTTTGAGAAATAAGTATCTTTTCATTTTTAAGTAAAGAAATATATGTCACAATCTTAAATTGAAAGAAAAAGAAAAGAAGAAAGAAATATACATTACAATTTGTTTGTTCCCTCTGTTCTGATGTGCTGACTACCGCTATGAGGTGGTGTCGTTTTTTGTATTTGGACGTTCTTGTATGTAAAAATGAACTCAATAGTTTATCTAATATTATGTACAGATAACGTGCTATTTATTGGCTTCCTCTGTAGCATGGGTCATGCATTGTGGTTGTCCTCTTCTATCCTCATTGTAGCGTATTGCTATCATTA
The DNA here is from genome assembly GCF_019186545.1 of Solanum stenotomum. Classification (NCBI taxonomy): domain Eukaryota; kingdom Viridiplantae; phylum Streptophyta; class Magnoliopsida; order Solanales; family Solanaceae; genus Solanum; species Solanum stenotomum. Next base: position 11,793,321 of record NC_064289.1, on the reverse strand, counting down.
TTTCCAGGTGCTGGAGGCGGTTCATCCAACTAAGACGAACAACTTTTTCATTGGCTAAAGCATATATGACCCTAGATATTAACAAAAAATCTGTTGAAGGAATGCCTTTTGAGCAACTTGCAGTGAAGATGGGGTCAAGTGCGACCATCCAAAATGCAAAAACATTACTCGATCGACTAGAGTACCGCATTAGTATCAGACATGAGCTTCTTGGTCCAAGAGATGTACTTTGTTTCGAAAATATTAATCATCTTCTTGAGTGTGCCGCTTCCTCAGTCCCAGCTAGGGGGGAAGTGGCAGCTCCAGTCAAGTTATCAAGGTACCCAGTCAGAGTAGTTCTCTGTGCATATATGATTCTAGGACATCCAGGTTCAGTTTTCACTGCAAAGGGGCAGTCTGAATTTGCTCTTGCTGAATCTGCTGGAACCTTTGTTAAAGAGTTCGAATTGCTGCTTAAAATTATTGTAGGAGGTCCCATTATATCTACAGAAGAGGAGAGCCCAGTGAGGCTGGCTTTCAGTTCTCAGCTCAAAGCTTTTGATAAAGCATGGTGCTCTTATCTGTTTCACTTTGTGATGTGGAAAGTTAAGGATGTCAAGTTGCTAGAAGAGGATTTGATCAGTACTGCTTGTCAACTGGAGCTCTCTCTGATGCAGACTTGCAAGCAGGTTATGGGAGATTACGATGATCTGACTGCCGAATTCAGTTCTTTCCAGAGGCAGGTGTGGGTTTGCAAGACACGAGTTCTTGAAATTTGCATTTGATGACTCCCACTGCCTTTTCTCGTGGCTGAATATCCATCTTTTCATTTCGTTGTCCTACAATAATATCCACCTTTTTACAAGTCGAGATTTCAATGTCTTATCAGCAGTTTATGACATTCTGTTTATTATATATCACCAATAGTCTAAACTTCATCTTTATCAATGTGTATATATATATCCTGTAGTCTAGTTTCAAGTTACTTCATAGCTGCCTTTTAGGTTTTCAGCCTCAGAAAAAAAAAAGAATATCAAGTTCTGGCCTCTAAATTTTTCCACGTGTCTATATCAATTATTGTTTTTCTTGATAAGCATTCTCTATATCATGTCTCTATTTTCAAATTTTCATTTTATTGATTTTGTCTGGAGAAAATGGGACACTGAATTGGAGATAGAATACATTTTTACTGGCTTAATTCCTTGAAGCTAACTTACTGTTACAGGTGATTGAAAATCAGAAACTTATTTGGGCAAAGGTCAAGCAGCTGAGTGGTAATGCTGGACTTGAACGTCTGGAACATGCTCTTTCTGAGCTGCGGTCTAGGTTTATTGACTCCATGGAGACTGGTTCTCCGAGTTCAGCTGGTTCATCTGATAACTCTGAAATCAAGAATTCGGAGGAGTTCAATGAAAATGAAAGGTGTTGTGGTACACAGGGTATTGCTTGGCCCGTGTCTGTGGAAGATGATTCATACTTGTGCGATAAACGTGGCTCTGGAACTCCTCAAAAAAACATATCTACTGGTTTATTACGTGCGACTGAGAATGAAGTGCTTTTGAATGAAATTATTCACAAGGGTTGTGGCTTGGAGATCGTTAGTGAAGAAAAAGAGAGTGCTAAGGTAAATAACTTGGCTTTACTTAATGGATAGTTGTTTCCTCTCTATATAAACTGAGAGAGATTACCTACAATATCTTGATCTGTCATTATAGGCTAGAGTGAAAGAGAGAATGGAAGAGGCTTTCTGGGATGGTGTTATGCAATCCTTGAATCAGGATAACCCTGATTTCAGTTGGGTTCTCAAACCTATGAAGGAAGTACAAAATGAACTGTGTGAGATGTCTCCTCCAAGTTGGAGACAGGAGATAGTCGAAACCGTTGATATTAATATCCTATCACAGGTACTAAATTTGCTGGTACAATTGGATATCTCCACACTAGTAGTTTGTTAATGCTGCTTGCTGTCTGACTTGCTTTAGGTTTCTTGTTTTGTCATTTTATCAGGTTCTAAACTCAGGGACATTGGACATGGATTATTTTGGAAGGATTTTGGAATTTGCTTTGGTTACTTTGAGGAAACTCTCAGTACCTTTGGTTGAAGATGAATTGAATACTAATCACCAGAAATTCCTGAAAGAACTAGGGGAAAATACTCAGGACAGAGAAAACAGCTCTGCATTGTTTGCTTCTTTGGTTATCAAGGGTTTGCAATTTGTTCTAAGGCAGATTAAGGTGAGTGTTGAATATTGTTAACTATGGTACTCATATCTAGACTTTTTTAATCATACCATATTTAAGCATTCTACACTATCCAAATATACCATAATTAACAAATATTTACTATTTTCTCGTCTGAATTCTTTTTTGGACGGGAAGGAAAAAGTAAAAGGAAGAGACAAACATGGTAGTTTAGAGGGAATGGAGCTTGTTGAAGTATAGGGAAAGAGAAGGAAATACAGCAAAAATCTTTGCCAAAGTATTTCGATGCTAACCCAAGCAGTAGGTCGTAAGGCAAAGTATTTAGTTCCTATTTATTGCTTCACCAGTTCTATGCCAGCTCTTGACACATTTAGCTCTTGTAAGACATTATCATAAAGTGCTAATAATATGGCATAACTTTTTCTGACTGAGCCTCCTTGAATAAATGCAAGTCGAACACTGAGCTTATTTGTCTTGAATGAATACTGGTACTTTCAACGAGGAAAAAGAAGAACCAGAAATCGTAATAGTGGTCTTCTCTGTGCTGTTTAGCTTGTCCGCGCGCATGTATTTTAATTTGATAATTCCTTATATTTTCCTCCAGAAACTCAAAGGTGAAATAAGCAAAACACGCATCAAATTGTTGGAACCATTAATCAAGGGACCTGCTGGTTTTGAATACCTTAGAAGTTCTTTTTCCAACCGCTATGGTCCTCCTACTGAGGCTCCAATCTCTCTACCATTAGTGAAGCAATGGCTATCTTCTGTCATGTTAGTGGCTGGGCAAGAGTGGGATGACCACCTGAATTCATTATCATCTCTGAGGTTGAGCAGTGGGGCACATTCCTTGGAGAAAGCTCCAATCACACTTAGAGCTGGAGGTAGCTCTCTAAGGATATCAGATCCTCCAACCCTGAAGACTAATGGTTAGTTACTTCAGTACCTTCTTTTTTTTCAACTGTTGTCTGTGATTATGTGGAAATACCTATAAGCAACATAAGCATTACTCAGTTTTTTTATCACATCTGTAAATCTTTTGTTTCAGAAGCCGAACAACCAGAATGCAAGGGAGAGAAGGTTGATCTGTTTTTAAGGCTCGGTTTGTTGCAACTTGTCTGTGAAATTGAGGGGTTGACAGTGGAAACACTACCGGAGACTTTGAAATTGAATTTCTCCAGATTGAGAGCTGTCCAGGCTTTCCTCCAGAAAATCATTGTAATCTGTACTAGGTGCTGTTACTTTTCTTGCCTTTCTTCCAGCTCCTTTCTCATGTCTGCATATTTTGATGATGTGCAGTACACAGTTTAATTATTTACGATGATCCTCTTTTTTGTTCAGAAATTTAATTTCTATGTTCTCATTGTGAGGGGTATGGAATGACTTGTAAGTTGCATTTCAGATGGGCTGTTGGTCTCATCTAAAGCAAAAATGCCTTTTTAATTTGTCAGTTTAGATCCTATTTCTGGTCAAAGGAAACTGTCTTTGGTAATGATAATTCACAATGGTTTCCTATTAGCTACGGATGTAACATTTAATGCTAATTTTGGGCATGCTTAGGGAAATGGATGGATTTTGCCTAGTTACATCCTATAAATTGTAATTGTGGGGTCAGTCATGAAAATTTGTAGGTGGCTACAAATTTAAGGCAGCATGCTTTATTCTTATGTGTATCAAATCGTGTGTTAGGCAAGTATATATAGTCGCGAAGTTGTGGATACTTACAACTGGGTGAGATGTGAGTTTAACATATACTGAGGGAAGTCTGGATAGAATATCCTGGTCATCATAATAGAAGATTCTTCAATTCCTCAAGGGGTCCATTGTGAGCAGGATATTCCCTGTAGGGTTAGAAAGTGCTGACTTGCAATTTTCCATCTTAAAATTTGTTACTAGTTTCAATTTACTTGCTATCCACGACTTTTTGTTTTCAACTGGAAGATTTGATTTGTTGAATCCCTTTGAGGTTTTGCTTTGTGTTGTTGTACTTTGGGTTATTGCCGGGGTTGGGAAAAAGGACATGATATAGTGGAGGAGGACCTCTTTGCTTGCTAATTTTTTTTTTTTTGTGGGTGTGTTTTGCAGCATATTGGTTTTGCGGCAGACTCTTCTTGCTGAATGCCTGGTTACCAACCCCTCAGAGATAGAAGATATATCATCAAAATCTATTACAAAGCTGTTTAAGCTTCTGGATAACATGGAGGATGCTGGTATTATTGAAGTTGTTGATACACTGAGCCTTTGCCTAGAAGGTGATGAGCCAAAGAAGCTTCAAGCAAGGAAGGAGATCATGGCGAACGTGTTGGCAAAGAGCTTGCGAGCAGGGGATGCCATTTTCACTCGAGTTTCGCGCACTGTTTTTTTGGCAGCAAAAGCAATTTTACTTTGCGGAAGCGGAGCTGAGGGTAGGCGATTGGCGGAGAACAGCCTGAAACGTGTCGGTGCAAGTCTACTCACTGGAAAGCTGGTTGAGGCTATGGAAGATCTGTTGGTTGTGGCAACTGTGTCAGCCAGAGTTCATGGTTCATGGTATCTAGAGGTACTTAAAAATATGAGAGCTTTGTAGCATACGCTTGTTCAAGAAATTGTCAGCTTGCGTTCATACGTGTTTGTATAGGACGGGAAAGTTGATGTTACTGTATGCAATGTAATGTATTATGAAGGGATAATACATATATTGGACCTTAAACTTGGCTTCAAATTTTAATTTTGACCTTCAACTTTCATAGTGCACAAACAGACACTTTAACTATCCAACCTTTTAATAAATAAACACGCGTGTCTTACCTGGCAAAACGCGTGATGTGCATGTATTTTGCACGAGTAGGAGTAATTTTTTAGGCCTACAACAGTAAAAAAAAATGCTGAAATGACAACTCTACCCTTAATTAATTTTTTTTTTTTTTAGTTCTAAAATGGACGTGTAAAGTATTTAATTAGTTGGCAGCCATTGAGTGGCTCACTAATACACGTGGCAGCGTTTGCATTTCACGCTCTTGGCTCCAAAAATCGCGTGTTTATTTATTAAAAGGTTGGATAGTTAAAGTGCTTGTTTATGCACTATGAAAGTTGGAGGTCAAAGTTAAAATTTGAAGCCAAGTTTAAGGTCCAATATATGTATTATGCCTATTATGAAAGAAGTGTTGTTTCTAAATATAAAATAAAAATCGTAAGTTTTTAGAAAAAATGTTTCTTTTAAAAATTCTATGGGACCCAAGATCACGTCAATCATATGAGTCTAATATTAAGTAATTTCAAATTATTTTAACTAAGAACTGCTTAAAATGTCCTTAAACTATGAGATTTGGTATAGTATTGCCCTATTTTGAACAGCCTAAAGTGTGAGCGGTTTGAAATAAGGGTATTTTGAGCCAAAAAGTTGATATTAGGGGTATTTGTGGGACAAAGAAAATGGACGGAGGGTAGTTTGTACCAATTCAAAGAGTTGAGGGACAATGTAAGCCCTTCCCCGAAGAAACAATTAATTCACTTCATTAAAAATAAAAATCATTTAATAAATAAACAAAACGAGATAACTAATCCTAACTTTAATCATAGAGTATTTTCATAAACAAGATTCAAATGAGTTCTTAAAAAAAAGAAAAATATATTTATTAAGAAAAAGATATTTTTGACCAGTAACAATATGGGGGATTTTGGACCATATTATTAGCAGCGAAGACATTTTTAGACTAAATTATTAGTTGAGGGCCTTTGGTTCAATTCCTCATAGTTTAAGGAAAAATTTTCAATATTTTTTTGTTTAAATAAAAAAAAGTACTCCCATAAATGAATAAATAGAATACGTTGTTTTATTGTTGAAAATAGCAAGTTAAATAAAAATGAAAGATAAATGAATAAATAAAATACGTTGTTTTATTGTTGAAAATAGTAAGTTAAATAAAAATGAAAGTATACTCGTGCGTTTACGGACATTCCTAAAATTATTCGATTGCGTCTTATCTTTTTTTCGTATGAATAAATTGGTAGTTACAATATATATTGTCAATAGTCTCTCCGCCGTATACTCTCAATAGTCTGTCTGCTAAAAAAGATGATGGAGTTCCAAGATGATGGGTTTCGATTTCATCCTAGCGATTCAGAGTTACTCACATTCCTTCTCAGGTTTATTGTGGAAAAAGATTTGGAGAGTAAATATCTCAAAAGGTCACTCAAATATATGAAACTATTTGAGAAAGTCACTCAACTTGATTTTGTATCAATAAAGTCACTCACCTTATGGATTTTCTTTTATAAAATCACTCAATTTAAACTATTTTTCTAGAAAATCATTATAACCAAAAGATAAAAGAGATAATTGCACAAACTATCCTTCAAGTTTAGTTTTGCAATACTTACTTCCATTATAGTTTATAATATTATGTTTATTTCTCTTATTTTATTTAATTTTAAATAATTATTTTATTTTTAATAATTATTTTCTTAACCTAATTATTATTAACATAAAAATTTATGATTTAACTAAATTTTCCTTTATGATATATTATTTAATTTAAATAGTTTTATAACATCTTTTATTCAAGTTATCAAAAAAATCTAACTTTGCAAAACAAACTCATTTTTTATTCTATATAAATATGCACACCACACTAAATAATATATCATATTAAACACTAATATCAAATATTCGACCCACAAATTAAAATGAAATTTTAATTCAAAATCACGCAAACAGAAATACTGAAGGAATATTCAAAAACTAGCTAGTATCTAATATTTAGTTGAAATAATTTTTTGAAAAAACTTTTGCAAGGTGGGGAAAAAAGGAATGGTTCTTTTTCTTAAAAAACATCTCAGGTTGACGAAGGAAGAAAAAGAGGGAAGAATTTGGGAGTGGGGAAAAAGAGGGAAGAATTTGAGGGGGTGGGGGTGGGTTTATCTCAGCCTCATCCTGTCATCCATGTCCAATTCTAGTTGGGGTGGGAGGAGATGATTCGATTTTGGAGTCATCGAATTTGGATTTGTCCGACTAATTTCAAAGTATTGGTGTATATGCATTTTATTATCAAAATAAAATACTAAGTGTATATGTGGGTATAAATTATGGTAAAATATGATGAAATCTGAGCCAAGTTGAATATATGATTAATGCTTGGACAATTGAGTTGATATTAATTAAGTTAAGACAATTACTAAAAATAAAATAAAATAAGCATAGTATTAAACTACAATAGAAGTAAGTATTACCAAACTAAACTTGAAGGGTAGTTTGTGCAATTATTTTTTTAATCTTTTGGCTATAATGATTCTCTAGAAAAATAATTTAAGTTGAGTGATTTTATAAAAGAAAATCTATAAGTTGAGTGACTTTATTGATATAAAACCAAGTTGAATGACTTTCTCAAATAATTTCATATACTTGAGTGACCTTTTGAGATATTTACTCAGATTTGGGTGACAATAGTTTTATTACGGAGCTTGATGTGTTTATTGCGGAAAAAACTTGGGTGAGAATGGTTTTATTACTGAGCTTGATGTATATACTACTTCCTAGGGGCCTAAGTATAAATAATATTTATTTTACAAGTCCCTACACATTTGCACTTTAGTTCATATTCTAGAATTCTCTACAAGTTCTAGAGAATTTTAAAGTCTTCTTGAAAATATCTAGAGAGTTCTAGAGTTTTCTACTAATCTCTACAACCCTAGATTCTTCCTCTTATTCTGATGCCGAATTTGAGTGACAAAGTGGTGGGACATGACATTGATCTGTACAAGCAAGAACCTTCAATAAGTTATGGCATTGGGCGCCGTTGGGGGAGAGGAGGATGGGGTTCAATACTTTATTTCACCCCGGCATCATAAGAAGGAAGAAGGGGGACCGATTTTGTAGGATTGTGGGGAAATAAAAATTGGGACTTGGAAGTAGCTCGATAAAGGGAAAGAGGTGGTGTTGAGTTATTAGAATATGGTGATAATGGGATTGACGAAAAGTCTTTCATATGAAACTAAGTCTAAGTCTAAGTGTTGTGAGGGCAAATTGCTCATGAAAGAGTACATCTTTTGTGGAGCTAGATGATGGAACTCCTTCATTATCACTAGGCCGAGGAGCGGATCCACCCTTGGCCTATGGGTGTCAAGCAACACCCATTCGTCGGAAAATTACATTGTATATGGAGGTCGAATTTTGGTTTTAAAAATATATATATAAGTATTGACACCACAAGGGGAATGTTTAGTCTACTGGTTAAGGGATTGCAAAAGTTTCATAAGGTTGTGTGTGTTCAAGCCCTATTGGCCTCATAATTATTATTTTTATTTTCTTACTACAACCATTGACACCCTTTGCAAATGAATGAGACCATCTATATATACTACTTTCTAGGGGCCTAAGTGTAAATTATATTTACTTTACAAGTCCCTGTATATTTACACACTTTAGTCCATATTCTAGAACTCTCTACAAGTTCTAGGGAATTCTAAAGCTTCTTGAAAATATCTAGGGAGCTCTAGAGTTTTCTACTAACCTCTCTACAACACTAGATTCTTCCCCAAAACCTTCCATAAGTTATGACATTGGGCGCCATTGTGGGTGAGAGGAGGATGGGGTTCGATACTTTATTTCATCCCGACATCATAAGAAGGAAGAAGGTGGGACCAATTTAGTAGGATTGTGGGGGAATTGGGACTTGAAGCAGCTCGACAAAGGGAAAGAGGTGGTGTTGAGTTATCAGAATATGGTGATAATGTGATTGAAGAGAAGTCTTTCCTATGAAACTAAGTCTAAGTGCTGTGAGGGCAAATGACTCATGAAAGAATACAACTTTTGTGGAGCAATTAAGAAAAAGTTCACAAAATCTAAGTTCAGAAACTATTGTATTTGTGGTATAATGAAATCCAAGAGAAATTTTTGTAATGGTACTTCTTAGATTTGGACAAATTCAAGAGGTTGAATCATCGGTTGGGGCTAAGTAATTCTTCTCAAATTTAAGAATTTAGACCAATGATTTATTAGGAAATCCTACGATAGAAGAGACTCATTGTCCTGTGTCTGTGAAAGATGATGGAACTCCTTCATTGTCAGCTTGCATTCATACATATATGTATAAAACGGGAAAGTTGATCTTACCATATGCGACATAATGTATTTTATGAAAGAAGTATATTTGTTTCTAAATATAAAATAAAATCGCAAGTTTTTAGAAAAAAATGTTTCTTTTAAATATTAAACTAAAATCGTAAGTTTCTAAATATTATTTTATTGTTGAAAAAAACTGGTAAGTTACTTACTAAATATAGTTTTCCCAAGTTATAACCAATTGGTTTCCCAGCTAGGCAAGGATTATTGAAGCTAGTTATAAATATGGGATTCCTAAAACTGTTCCCATTGTTTTCAAACCTTTATACTTTTTGTTATCTAAATAGTCACAACTCATAAAATTAATAGTTTAATTCATTCAGGAGTGGTGGAGTTTGAAGAAGAAGGGTTTCGATTTCATCCTACGGATTCAAAGTTACTCACATTTCTTTTCAGGTATATCACCGAAAAAGATTTGCTTGACAATGATTTTATTACCGAGGGTAACTTATAGCTATGTGCACCAGTGTGGAGGAGAAGATGATAGGGATACTAGTATTTTTCGATACTTTATTTTACCAAGGCATAAGAAGAAGGAAAGTAACAAGAGCATTTATAGAGTTGTGGGTGAAAATCTTGGGACTTGGAAGAAACAAGATAAGGGGAAAAGGGTCATGTGTAATCAGAGAAAGCCTTTGAATATGATACGCAAGAAGAGTCTCTATTATGAATTCAACTTTGTTGTTGACCTTACAGAAGCCTTGTTAGACCATGGGCCTTTGAAGGTTAGATTGGATGCAATTAGGGAGGGTAAGAGTACATTATTGTTGGACCAACAATCTTGATTCTTGGCAGTCTAACGCGCATTTACAAGATATGTTGCTTTGAAGAATTGGTACCATATGGACAGTTTCAGCTAATTTTGTGGACAAAACTAACTAGCTAGTCCTTTTGTTTTTTAAACAATATCAAGAATTTTGTGCTTGCTTCTTAGTCCTTTTGTTTGATGTTTATAGTTTATGTAAATTCTATTTGTCCAACTTTAGTGTTCAATTTCTAATTTTGACAAAAAAACTGTTATTATAAGTTTTATCACTTGTTACAAAAGTTGATACAGTCCCCCCTCCCCCTCCCCCACAGACATGAAAATTTTTGTTCAGTCTAAACCAAATCTACATTCATTGAAACATATAGTATAGGTATATCGCTTTCTTCAAATTCAATTTGGAGTTCCAAATAGAAAGGCAGGTGCTCTAATATATAGATTTGAAGTACGAATGTCAAGAATATATATTTTATTTTTTAAAAAACTAAAAAAGAGTCATATTTGCCCCTCTACTTTTAGAAAGGGGTTATATTTACTTTTCGTCATACTTTTTTAATATATTTACCCCAAATTCCTGCTAATTAGTCTTTCTCCACCTCAATTTTCCTCCTTCGAACTCAAATAATTAAAGTGAATGAGTGAGTCTTAAGGTTAGCTACTCATTTTAGAAACATTAAAGAACAAGAATAATTCAGAAACATCGTTGAAGAGCCTAAAATATCCCTCAACTATTTAATTTGAATTGGTATAAATTTATCATATATTCACCTTTCGGCTCCCAAATATCACATCATTCTTTTAGCTAAAAAATACCCTTGAAATTAACCCTTTGACTAATATTTGCCCTTATTTTTAAATCATTAAGTATTTATTTATTATGTTGCCTAATCTGATTGGTCCAAATTTAATCCATCCTCAAATAAATAATAAAAACTACATATGATTCATATTTTGACCCGATATGCTCGAAAATAATATTTAAAAGTTATTAATTTCACTTCCTATTGACCTATTTTAAATTAACCCCCAATTTATTATAACTCAACTCATGATTGAAGATCCAAATACAATTCATACTCACCACGTCTGATTGTTTATCTAATGGATACAAAATGATTGCACATTATATTCGTATGAATACAAATACAATTGATACAAAAATATAAATACAGTTTTTCGAATACAATTGATACAAATACAAAACTCTCACATATATTTGATTGAATACAATTCAATTGATACAAATACAAAACTCTCACATATATTTGATTGAATACAATTGATACATAATACATTTGAATGAATTTCTTCTTATTGACAGGAGAGAGAGAAATAGAGGGGTCGAGAGAGGGAGAGGGAGAGAGAGAGGGAGTAGAGGCAAGGGAGACAAGGAGAGAATTTGCTATATAAACAACAAATAGTGATTTTTGTATTTTGTTTAAACTATAGCTATTTTTCATAAATAGGTTAGCATTTTTGCCGTTTTTCATAATTTTCCCAAAATCTATAGTATTTGATAATTAGCTTATGATTTCTTTAAACTAATAATTATATTAATGGATCATTAATAGGGGTTGCATAATTGCCGTTCAGATTCTCAATTGATCTTAGTTAAATATCCTATTCAAGGGCGGCTGAATGCCTTTAAAAATGAGATATCCATCTTATGTCCCAAATTTGAGGGCCCCCATTTTTTTTAGTAATAATAAAATTATTATAAGATTTTTTAAATAAAAAATAAATTATATTGTGTCTTTCTTTTAGTTAGTTTTGAAACATTAAATAATGTTTCTTTCTTTTTTGTCAATTTTAAATTTAGATTCCACTTGACATGTTTAAGACCACGAGATTAAAAATAGTTTGATATAAATTTTTTGGCTTTAGGTCACTAATTAATTGAGCGGTCACTAATCCTATTGATTAGTTTTTTTAGTTTAATTTCATAATAATTTGTTAGGTATGGCTTGATTTATTTTTCTGATATAGTCAGACCCCGTTAAAGTGACAGTGTTGATCTCAAAATTTCATAATTGTTATAGTAATGAGGTGCTATTATATATGCACATTCGGTGTTTAGATCTCATTTAACTTTTAAAAACAATAATATGCAAACAAAATTAGTTTAAATTTACTATTTAAACAAAATTATGACCATAGTTATAACTTATCAAAGGTTCTTGTTTGTAAACATCACACGATTTGATGTTTACGAACAAGAACTTGGGTAACTTTATTGCATTGGGCACCATTGTGGCTAGAAGAGATGGGGACATAGTATTTTTCGATACTTTGTTTCACCAAGGGACAAGAAGGAAGAAGTAAGAAGGAAGAAGGTGACATATTTTACAGGGTTATGGGTGAAAAACTTGGGACTTGGAATTCAAAAAGAATTCATCTTATCACTGTAATCATTTAAAATTTATTAAATATAAATTTAAAAAATAATTCGAATTATATTAAATTTATGAATATATTAGCCTAAATAAATATTATGGAATAATATAATTGAGTTAATTATTTAAATCCAAATGTGGATTTAATTAAGGGAAAAAGGACAAATATACCCCCCCCCCCCGAACTTTGAAAAATGATACATCTATACCCTCTGTTATACTTTTTGTCCATCTCAACCCTTGTCGTCCAATAATTGGTGAACATTTGTCCCTCCCACTAACGACACCCTCTTTGTGTACACGTGGCGAAATCCTAAGCCACTACCCGGTTGACCAATTCTTTTAACCCAAATCCTAAGAACACGCCCCATAACCAATAAATTCACCCGATTTGTGGGTAAAATATACTCTCTAAAATCTAAAGAAAGTCACCCATTACTTTGTTCATCTTACAAGACTAAAAACCCTAGTTCATCATACGTAATCTACTTTGTTTCCATCATTTTTTTGTCATTTCCATCGTTTGTTCGTCATATTTTCTTAGTCAATTTTTCATCTATCCGTCGTCTCCCTCAAATCAGACCTAAAACCATGTCTGAATGTAGTTGTGATTCAATTAGTAACTCCATGATGATGACTTGTTTTTGTGGTGAAATGGCTCGTTGTTTCACTTCAACTCCATTGAACCCCGAAAGAAGATTTTATAGATGTTTAAAACCTAAGGTACGTTTTTTGCTAAATGTCAATTAATATGATTTCTGCTTGTATTTTGGTGATTATGAGTTCTTCTCTATTATTCTTATGAGATTGAAAATTGTGGATTTTGGAGGTGGGAAGATAGTTCCTCATGAAATTCTTCCATTGAAGTAAATTTACTGAAGTCTATATTGGAAGTTGCTACGTTGAAAATGGAGAATTTGAGAGAGTCGCTGAATACGGTTAAGATTGAAAGAGACAATTTAAAGAAAAAATTGAAGAATTTAGAGAGTTTAAACTACTTTGAAGTGAATAAATCAAGAAATTTGGAAGTGAACGCGTCGAAGTTGAAGATGTTGTGTATATTGTCATTCACTGTGTTTGTGGTATTTGGTGTTGCAATTTTCAAGAGATTGAATGTTGTGTAGCATGAGAAATATATGTTCTTGAATGTAGTTTTCAAGTGATAGTTATTTCAAGTTTTCCTATGTATTAGTGAGTCTTATGTTTTGAATTGTGTTAGTGTATATTTTTCATTTTCCCTTTGTGATTCAGATGTTCTTTCAGCATAAGAAAGATGTGTATTGAATGTAATTTTCAAGTGTTAGTTATTTTCAAGTGTTCATTTGTTTTAGATAATTTTATCTTTTGTGTTAGTTTGACCATTATTTAGTGTAGATATTTGCTTCAAACGTTTTGTCAATTTTTAGTTGGCATGGAACATTATTTTGTGTCTTTTGCCATAAATTTTCTAGTATTTAGAGGTGTTCTATTAGTCATTATGTTGAAGATGGATAAAGTTTTTAGTTTGCCATAAAGCTTGATGGTGACTGACTCCAAGTTCTCTACTAACACATGTTAAATCAACTTTAAAAAGTCTTATGTTTTCCTTGTATTTAGAGAATCTGAAAATGAAATGACTTAAGTCATATAAGTCAGACTTAGAGAATTTAACAAGTCAAATTACATTAGTTAGTAGTTAGTAGTCACATTAGGATTAAAGGAGAAAAAAATAAAAAGATACATTACTAAGTACTCCCATTAGTATAAGTCACATTACATTAGTTAGTCATATAAGCAAGTTACATTAGGAAATAAGTTAGTTAGATAGTCACTAAGTCACAGTTAGTAAGTCCTATAAGCAAGTTACCTTAGTTAGTTATTAAGTCACAATTAGTAATCCATATAAGTAAGCTACATTTCTTAGTTATTAAGTCACAAAAATAAGACTTAAGAATTATTTAAGTCTTACAGAATTTAACAACTAACTCAATTAGTAAGTCAGTCACATAGTAAATAACATAAGTAAGTTACATTAGTTAGTTATTAAGTCACATAAGTCAGACTTAAAGAATTTAACAAGTCAGATTACATTAGTTAGTAGTCACATTAGGAATAAAGGAGAAACAATAAAAAGTGGCAGTCAAACAAACAAGGTAAGTACTCACATTAGTGTAAGGTTAGTTAATAAGTACTCACATTAGTGTAAGGTTAGTTAGTAAGTACTCACATTAGTGTAAGGTTAGTTAGTAATCACATTAGGAATAAAAGAGAAACAGTAAAAAGTAATGGTCAAACAAACAAGGTAAGTACTCACATTAGTATAAGGTTAGTTACTAAGTACTCACATTAGTAAGTTCGTAAGTCATATTAATTACATTAGTTAAGTTATTAAGTCACATTACATTAGTTAAGTTAGCAAGTATAAGTCACATTACATTAGTTAGCACTCAGTTAGGAATAAAGGAGAAAAAATCAAAAGTGACAGTCAAACAAGGTAAGTCAAACAAGGAATGTTTAAGTCTGTTATGTATTTGAGTTAATTACACAATACTAATTAACAAATGAACTAAGTAAAATAATATTAAACTAGTGGCCCCTGTTAAGTATGTGAGATAATTAGACACTACTAATTAACAATTAAGATGAGTAAATCAAGATTAAACAAGTGGTTATGAAATTAATATAAACTATCAATTACTTCTTATGGACCTACCTAACTGTACATAATAAATAGTCATAAAGAAAGGGAATAAAGGCATGAAGAAAGGGGATAAAGACAAAGAAATGGAATAAAGACAGGGATGGAGACAATCCACAAAAAAAGAAGCTAAAATAATCATAAATCACAGAAAACGACACTACCAAAGCAACACATCTGAAACACAAACAAAAAAAAAACAATTCTTTAACATCAAGGTGCACAAAACCCTAACAAATCCGCATAAAACGACACTAAAGTAAAACCCTAGAAAATGAAGTTCATTTTTTAAGATAAACGTGAACAAACCCCTAAAAATCACTATAAAAAGAAGATTCTAGACAAAAATTAAAGAAACAAGTGAAAATCAAAACGCAACAACATATTTCTTACTAGCTACGAATGAAAATCGAAAACACAAAACAAGATATGTGAGATGAACAACGTGAAATTATGGGTACCTATGACTGTATCTCAGTTAATCGACGAATGTTAGGTCTGATGAACTGGGCTAGGGTTTGTGAGATGAACGAAAGTGACTTAGGATTTGGGTCTTTTCTTTAGATTTTAGAGAGTATATTTTACCCACAAATCGGGTGGGTTTTTATTGGGTTATGGGGCGGATTCTTAGGATTTGGGTTAAAAGAATTGGTCAACCGGGTAGTGGCTTAGGATTTCGCCATGTGTACACAAAGAGGGTGCCGTTAGTGGGAGGGGCAAATATGCACCGATTATTGGACGACAAGGGTTGAGATAGACGAAAAGTATAATGGAGGGTATATATAGACGTACCATTTTTCAAAGTTTGGGGGTATATTTGTCCTTTTTCCTTTTAATTAAAATCCACTCCATAAAACCCATATGTCATGTCTTAAATCTGATTAGCCGAAGGGAATCATGTTCTTATCACAACTCCTCTAGTCTAAAACTATAAATAGGGGTCCTCATAATTCAGAATAGGAACCAAGAATTCTAACAAGAAGTTAGAGAAAAGCTCGTGGATCAAAGTCGCAGATTTCTCTACAAGTTCAAGAATTCAAGTATTCAAGTTCAAGAACGATCAAGATCAAGACCACCGGATTCAAGAACAAGTTCTAGATAAAGTTCATCGAAGATTCAAGAACAAGCTCCAAAGCCCTTGAATCCAATATCAAGTTCAAGATAAGTCCATATCAAGTTTGTCAAATCCACAAATCAAGATTCAAGATCAAACTCGAAGCCCTTGAAATCAAGTGTAAAGTCAAGATCAAGTTCAAGAACAAATTTAAGATCAAGCTCAAGAGCCCTTGAATTATATCTGAAAAGACGAATCTTGAATTATCTGAAAAGACGAATCTTGAATTATATCTGAAAAGATGAATCAGAGGAAATTGTAACACTCGCACTTTGAAATCAATAAATACGATTGATGCATTATTTTCCAGTCTTGATTATTATTTCCCGGATCCGAATTTTATTGTCTACGATAAGTCTTGTCCTGGAAATGGCAAGTGGCTCATGAAGGAATACGCGTTTTGTGAAGTTATTCTTAGAAAGTTCAGAAACTCTTAAGTATATAAATTATGTTATTTGTGCCATAAAAATGAAGTCCAAAAAAAAATCTTCCAATAGCAATGTGAGTATAACAATTATGGATTTTACTGGTGGATACTAAGGTGGACGAACAAAAGGTTTATACTAAAGTCGTTTTAGGGGTAAATTCAGCCTCAGATGAATCAGAAATTTAAGGCGATCACAGGCTTCATCATCAGGTGAAGAGAAGATCAATGAGCTCTTAGAAAATGATGATCCTGAAATATATGATAATGTTTGATACGGACATATGGTGACACATCGTTGGAGAAGAGTCAAACACAACATCAACCAAAACCGCAAGAACAATCTGAGACACTTGTGAAATAGAAGAATCCAGCTTTGTTACAAAAGCCTTAGATAATGTGCCTTTGAAGGATATATTGGATGCAATTAGGGAGAAGAGTAAGAGTACATTATTGTTGGACCAACAATCTTGGCCGCGCATTTACAAGATATGCTGCTCTAAAGAATTGGTACTATCTGGACAGTCTCAGCTAATTTTGTGGACAATGCTAACTAGCTAGCTTCAGTTTTTGAAATTATATCTAGAGTTTTGAGCTGCTTCTTAGGATGTTTATTATAATTTATGTAAATTCTATTTGTCCAACTTCAGTGTTCAATTTCTAATTTTGACAAAGAAACTATTATTATAAGCTTGATCACTTGTTACAAAAGTTCATAGAGTTCTCCCTTAACTAAATTTTATGTTCCATCTAAACCAAATCTACAATTCATAATAGGTATTGTTGACGGATCAATTTGGAGCAGGGGCGGCTAGTAAGTTAAAAAAAAAAAGTCCTTCGCCTTAGGCCCCCAATAAATTGGGGGCCCCATTTTTTAGTTAATTAGGTAGTTGTGTACTTAAAAAAATAAATAAATTAGAACTAAGACAACAAATGCAAATGGTATTAATGAAGGGATAGATATGACAATTACTTTTTCCCTTTCCAATAAAAAGTTGTGTACTTTTTTTTTTTAATGTACAAGTTATGTTTTTTTTTTACCTTATTCTTTTTCTAATTTTATTTTTATATATTCTATCATCCTCTCTTCTTCTCTCTCTCTTTTCTAATATTATATCTCTCCCTTATTCAAAGCTTAAAAATTTACTTGTTCTATTGATAGTTTATATTTTAAATTTGGAGAAAAAACCCAATTCATTTTCAGAAATCAAGTCTTCATCGTTCTTGAATTCGGTAATATCATTCTAATTTCTAATATTATTTTTGTTTTGTGTCTTATGCTTATTATATTTTTTTATTTGATATTGTAAATAGTGTTTAAAATATTTGTTAGAATTTAATATGTCAACAAGAAAATATGAATCCGGTCATTCAAAACTTAAAAGAAAAAGAAAAGTCGATAACTTAATAAAATCTCAAAAAGGTGCTCTTGATAAATTTTAGAAGTGGTTTGGCTATATTATCGATTGAAAAAAAAATTATTAGAAGAGATTGACTACACAAAAACTATTAACAACTTTGCATCTCAAAAAGCTAGAAAAATAGATTTAAAATAAAAATATTTTTAATTTTTTTTTTAAGGCCTCTAGTTTGATTTTGGCCTTAGGCCACCAACGGGTTTGAGCCGCCCCTGATTTGGAGTTCCAAATAGAAAGGCACATGCTATAATATATACGTGTTTGTTAATATAGGGGTTAAGGAATGCTAATTTAATTTGAAATATGTGATACGGTGATTCAAACTAGTTCTTGTTCGAAATGTAGATTGGATATCGTTGGGAAGAAGTAACTTGAACCACTAAACTATTTCTGGTTTTTTTTAGATGGTTTCAAAAGAAGAAAAAACTACACCTTTTTATCTAGATTTTCTTTGAATTTATATGTCCAATTTTCTGTGATCGATTTGAATTACGAATGTAGTAATGAGGAATCAATGTCCAAATTTACGTCACCTTTATTTTTTGGGACGGTGAGAATACCTCTTTAATAAATATAAGGGCTTAAGTGTAAGTATTCCAATCCTTAGGGATCAAAGTGATATTCTACCCTTTCGTGTCAGCCTTAAATAGTCTGCAAGCCAACCCGATTCATATTCAATAGAATTTCTGTTAAAGGCCCAAACCCCTCTCCGATCACAGCTCTCTGTTAATCGCCGCCGTGGTCGACTCCCGCCGTCCATCCCGGACGTTTTCTACGGCTAATTCTTCATCTCTATCGTGTCTATCCAAGGTCAAGACCATATCTTTTTGTGTTTATTATCTTTTTTGGAAGCTTATTTCTTGTGCTTCTTATTGCGATTGGGCCTGAATAGAGCGAATTGGTTACAAAGGATTCATATATGAATCCGAACTAGTTTGGGATTGAGATGTAGTTGATTGATCCATGATTGAATCGTCGTTTTGATTGGGCATGAATAGAAAAAGGAAATAGGTCAAGAGCATTACTGATTCGTTGAGTCGATTTTTCTGGAAACGAAATACTATATATGATTTAAACGGTAATGTTTTAGAGATAATTTCATGACACATATAGCATTCTTGCTTATTCATGTCTTTTAGAGTTGAATTAAAGGATCCCTAATGAGGAATAGTACATGGTGTGATTTTACCCTGCTGTGTATACTAACTTGTAGTACTTATAGTTCAAAGACAAATAATGGGACATTTATTAGACAACAGGATTAACCAGTTCTCTATGAGAAAGAGTGAGAGAATTAGGGTACCTGCTTACTATGTTGACAAAGCATAAGTATGAAGACAGTTAATGAATTTTCGTGTGATTCTGATATACCTGAGTGCAAAACAGGATGAAGTTACTTCTTTGTTGAACTTAAAAATTGTTAGTATACATTGGGTGTTAAAGTGTTATATTTCCTAAATGATGTTGATTGGAAAGTTTGTTCCTTAATATAAGTTGATGCATCTTTGGATGACTTGAAAAGAGAAGTAGGTAAGGTCCTTGAAAAGAGGGATTGTATAAGTTGGCCACTTTCTGACTAAAGAAATTCACTTTTATAAATCTGTGTTGAGTTACAGAAAATACCTCAAGTTATGAGGGGAAGCTTAAATGTTACTTCTGGAAAAACTTGTACTTGTTAGGATTCTTCATTCACTCAGTTATGCAGTGGTTTGTTTAATGTCTTTGCCTGGCTAGCATTTTCTAATGGCAGCTTTCTATTGTTTACCAGATGGCATCACTTCAAGAAAGCTTGCAAAGGTTCAAGAAGCAGCAAGAGAAGTGCCAAGCTATTAGCAGTATGGCTGCCAGAGCAGGACCTTCCAAGGGAGCTCCTCCAAGACCAGCTAATGCAAAACCTCCTGCACCTGCAGTCAAATTTTCAAATGACACGGAAAGGCTCCAGCATATAAATAGTATAAGGAAAGGGCCTGTTGGGGCTCAGATAAAACGTGTCATAGACTTGCTTCTGGAGGTATATTGCCTTCACTTCTTTTCTCATTGTTTTTCAATCCCTCTTTAATTCTATTTCTAAATTAAGATCTATGATGCAGCTAATTTAACTTAGCACCAAGAAGCAAGTGTCAAAACTGCTAAATCTCTAAATTTATCCCACAGCGAAATAGCTTAGGATTAAGCGACCTACAAACTTAGAACTAAGGAGCAACTTAACTTTGCTTACTGGTTGGCAGTCAAAACTTATTAGCTGGTTGAGATTAGATCGATAACCTTGTGGCAATTGTCTTAGATCTATGACTAGGTCTACCACTGAGGATTCGTGCGACGTTGGGTGGTGCAATTTATTTGATCCAAAGTGCTTTTATTGGGGCACATCAAACGAGAAATGAACAGATGTTCTAAAGCAGTTTCAGTGGCGGGCTTTTGATGTTCTGGGGAATTATTTTTGAGGAATGTCTCATGTAGTTTGTTGCACTATCGTATATTTATTTCATCCTGTGTTGGAGTAGTACAAATGCTTAATCCTATTACAAGCTAGTTCAAGTTTCTAGAGTATCAACCATTTATTATTAGTTGCCAGACCTACTTGAGGCTAGAGGTGGATGCTTGCATTATTAGCTGAAGTAATGGATTTGGTGATTATGATTTATCTCTTCTTTTAGCAGGACATATGTAATTAACTAAGTATCATGTGAATTGACTTCAGGGTGCCATATTTCCTACCTGGCACTACAGCACAACCGCATACCATGTCATATCCGGCAGTGTTTCTTCTTTTAGCTTCAAGTTGGTAGATTTGATTCGTGTATAATATTGTTTTGTTCTTCTTCCTTGATGCTACTGGGCAGTAACTACGTAGAATTACCGCAAAATTAAGACACCAAATGTGCCCAGGAAATAGATATAAAATGGTAAAGATTATGCTTAATACAACAGTAATGATGGCTGAATCGAGAACTGATTCAGCACTAATCTGTAGGTTCTTAATAATTTGAAATCTGACATGGTCATTCCCCAGGAATTTTGTGTAACTCTCCATTTTAGCTGGATTCTCCACCTTGATTAATAGTGTCTTGTCCTGTTATCTTATGGGGAACTTTGACACATTCTGTAATCGTAATACTTGTAATATTGATAACTAATTAATTTTCATACATGCAGACAAGGCAAGCTTTCACACCAGAACAGATCAATGAAGCATGTTATGTTGATATAAATGGCAATAAAGCTGTGTTTGACAGTTTGAGGAACAACCTCAAAGTATATTATGATGGCAATCGCTTCTCTTATAAGGTAAATCAAGGTCTTCTTAATTGTACTCCTCTGTCTTTAAGTCATTTGCAATCAACTCTGAATCTGTGTCTTTAGTAACATAAATTCACTTATTATTTGTCAACAGTCGAAACATGCTCTGAAAAATAAAGAACAACTACTTATCTTGATACGAAAATTCCCTGAGGGTATTGCTGTAATCGACCTCAAGGATGCATACCCAACTGTCATGGAGGACCTGCAGGTATTTCTCATACCAAGCGACTTTTGAGTTGTTTGCTTTCAATGTACTGATACACATGTATTTTCTATAGGCTCTCAAAGGTGCTGGTCAAATATGGCTGCTGTCAAATTTTGATTCCCAGGAAGACATTGCCTTCCCAAATGATCCACGAGTACCTATTAAGGTTGATGATGATTTGAAACAGTTATTCAGAGGTATTGAATTACCACGTGACATGCTTGATATTGAAAGGGATCTCCAGAAGAATGGGATGAAACCTGCTACAAACACTGCAAAGAGAAGGGCAATGGCACAAGTCCATGGCATTGTCCCCAAGCCCAAAACCAAGAAGAAGAAGCATGAGATTAGCAAAAGGACTAAGCTTACAAATGCTCATCTTCCAGAACTCTTCAAACTTTAGATATCTATTGGTTCATAAACTTCTCTCCTGAATTGAAAAGAAGCACTGGAGTTCCTCCTCTCATAAAGGTGGTAGTCTTGATTAGGCTTGGGGTGTGTTGCTCCTTTCCAGATTCTGTTGTCTAGTGACTGAGCCTCCAATACCTAATGCTACACATACGTCTAGCATGAAGAGCTCTTTACGAATGTGGCTCAAGTCTTGGTGTTTGGTTCCTGTTCACAAGGTGGTGTTTTGTTTTTATTGACCTGTTAAACTTGGGGGTGGGAATGATACTATTATTTTGTGAGTGTATTACTGACTAGGGGTTTTTGGACCATCAAATTGTTATGTATAACCAATTTCATGAAGATCAACGTCATCATTTTGTATCATATTGTTTGATGTCAATATATATTACAATGAAAATTATTAACTTGATGAGGCATGGACTCGGAGATTTTGCACATTTATTAGTTTCAGCTTCGAAAATGCTTAGAAGTTGCAACTTTGTGTACACCCAAGTCGTTCGTAATTCTGGTTTGTCCAGAAAGGTACTAGCCATCTTCGTAATGCTATGTTAATAGTCATCTATGGACTAATCTAAGATTAGCCACCAAGACAAAATTAAAAGAACTAGACAACCACAGTCGCCACCAAAGACAGATGATCCTCTAGAATGATTATCAAGTATTTATTGGATTTTACAATGATTAGGAACAACTGTTTCAATTATTGATCAAGGAATGGTCTCTTCCAAAATTTCTAGCTAAGGTTATATATATACAATAGACCCTATAGTTGGACTGTTGCACAGTTACAATTGCCAACAAAATAAGCGAAGCATTTTCTTGGTAATGAACAACTCCTGCAAAATCCCATTTCAGAACTTCACTTAGCCATGATATGCTATCTGATCAAAATGCTCTGCTCTAAAAGCCCTCTAGGAGTTGGGACTTTCTCTGAGTAAGTCTACGAATTGATAGATGTCGTTGTGCTTCTGGCTCTCTAAAGGGAGGCTTTCCCTGCACGAGCTTTGAAAAAAATGAGGAAAAAAAAAAGAAGTGAAGATATACTACTAATCAATCTTTAAACTGAACGATGCATCACCTTGTCCATTGAATCGCAGCATAATCAATTTCAGCAATTAGAACTGCTTCCTCATGCCCAGTGGTTGCAATGATTTCACCCATCTGCCCACCAGAAAAACAAAAATCTCTTTGATTGCTCTATACAGACCTCTGCAATCCAAAGTAACTACTAGCAATTTCATAACATACCGGTCCAACCACAGTGGAGTGACCCCATATCATGTAGCTACCGGCTGAATCTCGAGACGGGGAGCAAGATGCCACATAAAGCTACAAAAAATGCAGTTAACATGCCTCGCGACGGGGAGCAAGATACCACATAAAGACAAAGGGGACTATCATCATAAAGTAACATGGTATTACCTGGTTATCTACTGCCCTGCAAAATCGAAGTTGAATGAGCAATAAGAATACAGCACAGAACTTTGCAAATTCGGAGTTTCTGTATGATTTCTATAAGTGTATGCAACTGCATTGGTCGCTCTTTAATGAAATATACTAAAAAAACCTTCATTGGTGAACTCTATTCACAACTACACGAAACAGAATCATCTTGCCTTGTTCTTTGCTCCAGCTCCCACAGGGTCGCCCCAGTACTCATGTTGAATGCTCCAGGGTAACATATTAAATGAGCACCTGATTCTCATATGAAAATTTAAGAGAACAATTAGTTCAACAGGATTACTAACTACTTAAACATGTAACCACAGTACCTCGGGCCCTATACGACATTGCCAGCTCAGGAAATCGTATATCATGACAAATTCCTATTCCAATGCGTCCAAAATCTGCAGATTGAAGTTTTCTGATATAAGATTCGTAAAAGTACAGTTTCAAGTAGGAAGCCTGGAAGGGAAATTAAAGAAAGAATCTTAGTGCGAGCTGAAACTACTAGCAACACAAGTGTGGCCGAAACAATGAGACCTAAATCAGAATTGTGCAGGTAGAGAAAATGTCAACATGTATGACTATGCCAGATGCAGGACTAACAGTTGCTCATTTTTCTGCTAATATTTTGAGATTCCTGATGCAGAAAATGTCAATAAATTTCACATGCGAGATAGACAGAAGAATTGTATCATATCTTCAAGGACCAATGGAACATACTAAAACTGTAAGCTTACCAAACTTAGAGGTCAATGCATTAAGCAGGAAACAGTTGCCTACCTGTATCAACAACTGTAGGCTTCTCTCCTGCGGAAATGTTGTCTGATTCCTTAAATTGAACTTCTCCTGGCAGTGGCTTACCCATGTCAAACAAATGTATCTGCAGAAAGGCATTGCACAATTACATTTCTAGTTCATCTTGCTATTCTCTTCATCCAATCACCTGTTTTAACTTCTTTTTGGTGCAACCAAAGTTTATCCTTGTATTCATTCTTTCACTTTCATAAAGCATTTGAGAACTAGCTTAACACTAATCAGAAAAGTAAAAGATGTGTTCTTTGTTGTAGACTTTTCTATCTTCTAATTAAAAAAAGCTTACTTTTCTGTGCTTAGCCTTTAACTCTCCATCAGGCCCAAACACAGGGCAACTATTGTACAGCTGACCAGCATCCTTTTCCGGAATCGATCCACCTATAATGGTGACTCCTAAGGAAGAAGCCACTTCAGATAACATAAGCAATGATGGGGCACTGTCTATATCGCTGAAGTCCTCAGCAAACTTTGCGAACAAGTCAGTTGAATAAGGGCAATTCCACATTTCCTACAACAAATTATTGAAATACATTGAATCTCACATCCAACATTGCTATTAAGATATACACAGCTACATCCTTTGACCATATGTTTTCAATCTTCAGATAGAAACTTCTTTAGGCTGATACTTTCCGAACTTATGAGAGTTCATATAAAGTTTTATTCTTAGAACTATAGCGGAAAAGAAGACAAAGAACTTCCAACAGCGTCAAACGTTATTCTGGAAATAATAACAATGTGCTAGTCTACATGTTTAGGTCAAATCACTATGCTAGACTTCCACAGTGAATAAACAAAGACTAAAAGAGGTACAAAGCATGGATAATCTAAAACCAAAAATATAACAAACTTCTTTTAGAATTTAAGTTTTATACACTTACAGGGTAAACAATTGCATAGCCAAATTACTTAAAACCAACTGCGGCGTAAATGTCTTACGAAGTGCATGTTGTTAACGTATGCAACGAAGTCTGATTTGTTAAAATTGGACAAATTACAACGTGCAACTTTTTACATTTAGTTTATAAATCAGCATGAGATTTATCAAAAGAATTATGTAAAAGAAAAAGGAGGGTCAAAAACAACGAAAACACGAGAGAAGCTGAACAATGATTGTGTTAATTCATTGATTCAAACACATAAGAATACATCGGTATTTTTATACACGAGAAATATTCTACGGTTAATGCAAATCCTACAAATTAATCTGCATAATATTCTACAACTAATGCTACACAACATTCTACCCTAAATGTTATAGTACATATTTACTATATCGAGAATACCTTAATGTAGATCCTACAAGATGTTCTTCGATCTGTCCATCATGCTTCCAAGCTCAGGGTAACAATAATAAGTAGTGATATTTAGGGTGTATTTCGGTATGGAAGTTGGTCAAAACTTTTGGAAAATAAGTTCCTTGAAAATGAGGAAAACGACTTCCTTCATAGAACTAGGGAAAACAAGTTTCACATGTGACATTCAACATTGATTGTGTTATCTCCACCCTCCAACTCAACTCATCTTCACCTCCATCCTCACCACCCATGCCCCCGTGTCCTCACCGTATTTCTCTAAATTATATACAAATACTTCTAGGCTAAAAAATTAAGTAAAACCCCTTTTTTTTTCCTGAAAAAAGCATTCTCATTCATACGGAACACACCCTTTAAAGCTAAAATTAAAAAGAGTTTAGTGAAGGAAAAGGCTACTCACAGGCAAAAGTATAAGACTTGCACCTTGTTCTGCAGCAGCTTGAATCAGACTACGAGCATTGAAGATGTTTGCACTCTTCTCTGTGGTAACTTTCAGCTGACAAATTCCAATCTTGAACTGTTTTTACCAAAAAAAAATCAAGAATAAAGAAAATATCATGTTTGGATGGAGAAACCAAAAGGGTATTTTTAAAAGAAAAACAGACCTGTGTTATTTTGGGAATTTGCAGTGGAGCAGAGACAAAGGACTGAACAGCAACTGTTGCCATGGAAGTGCAGATATAGTGGGAAATGAGAGTCAACAATATGGGAAGGTGGTGGTAAAGGGCACTATAAATTTTGTCTTGCCCTAATTAATGGAATAATACTGTTCATTAATGATGCTAAACTTTGTTTTTAATAATAATGGGACTGATAACGATAAACGAGTTCACGTGGGATAGAACTAGATAATGATAAACGAGTTCACGTGGGATAGAACTAGATAATGATATTGTTTTCCGGAAAAAAAAACGTTATAATTTGGATTTATATGAGGTTAAAGACATGTATATATCTTAATTTAACTCTTAAGATTTGATTATTAGTTGTTGAATATTATTATTATTATTTTAACAGATTAAAGCGAGACAATAATAATAAAATCTTCATTCAACTCTTCATATGTCACATGTTCAAACAGTTTCTGCCCCGTACAGATATTTCATATTACTAACCTCGATTAACTTGGACTTTAAGCATAATCATTGGTGTTGTAATAACAAAGAAAATCTTAAAATAAAAGTATCCTTAGTCTTGGCTAAATCAGTCATATATGCACGAGTTGAGAACTTGAAAAGACTCCATTCGATCAAAGGTCGTTACACCATGTGCAGAGCTAAGGGCCGCAAGAAGTTCATTAGAAACATAGCTGACACACAATATAAAACTCAAACGATAATAACTTCATCATGTTAATGTTGATGCTTTCAACAAAAGAGGGAGTTGCTCAGATAATAAACACCTCTCACTTCCAATCCAAAGATTGTGAGTTTGAATCACCATGGAGCTCAATGAGGTGAAAGTTCATGTAGGCAATGAATTGAGCTACTAAGATAATTTATGAACACAAATGTATCTTGAGAAATAAATCAACAATAGAGAGAAGAAAGTGCTACCACAGATGGAATTACATGAGGATTATTTCAAGTCAAATTGCTATCTTAGCTGTAACTCTACAAGAAGAATATTTCAACTATGAACCAATGCCTAAAATGTTAAAAGTGAAATAAAATATGAAAATGGATATAAAACAAGCTGAGTCATTCTCCTCTTCTGTACAACCAACAACCTCATGGATTCTACAGCCTCAATAAGAATCAATGAAGCCACTCTCGCTATGAAAGAAACTCCACCAGAGAAATTAACATCATGGAATCTGCGCAATTTCAACCAAAATCTTATGCAGTGACTGTGGCTTCGAGAAGAATGGAGAATGGTCACTGCCTTTGATCTTGAAAACTCCTTCAGGAGGGTTTACTCTCACAAGCTTTTCTTGGACATCTGGTGAAAGAGCATGATCATCCAATGTCTGGATATAAAATCTACGACTAGTTCCATACTTTTCAGGTGTCAGTGACAGCTTGTCCATCATCGGACCAAGAGGAATAGGTCTCATAGAAACCATTGCTAAAGCAACATCCTGCAATCATTATATAGTGTGTTAATGATTTATTTTCGTGAAACCCCCTATTTACATTCTCTAACTTATTGGAAAATGATCTGAAAACATATAGATAGACAGTAAAATACACACAAGAATTCCTTGGTACTGGATAACTCTGCCACCAAGGAGGATGGAAAGATATCTCCTAATGTTTTTTGCTCTGTTTGGGATTTGAACCAGAGACCTCTTGGTTTACCTCCTTTACTTCAATGACCACTAAGCCACACCCTTGGGTGCTTCTTTGGCAATAACTTAACTTCTGAAATTGGTTATAATTAAATGTTGAAATCATAATTTACACCAAACTCCGAAGGAAACCGGATCGATTCTGATCCACTGTAGTCAACTTCTCTATGTTACCACAAGAAGTCGATGACCAAGATCCGTAGTGTAAGCATATTCTCCCAGTAAAATTAAGAAACATGAGCTCCTTTTCAGATTTATGTATTTTACTTTGAGCTGGTTGAAGTGTTTTTACTACTCTAGTACAACAATGAAAATACTAGCCGAGCTCCAAAAACCTTTCATGCTCCATCTTCTACACTTTGATTTGCTTAATTTGGAGTATATGGAGGTTTTACTGTTCATCTTCTTCTTTTTTAAGTTGCGGTGTAAATAATCATTTCCAATTCTAAAAGTGTTGAGTTGTTCTGTGAATTCAAAGCAGGTACAGGCCCAACATTACTTTCTACTGAACTTGTTAACTCAAAAAACATGATCCAAATTCTTGTATAAGTGCAACCAGAACTGAGATTTATATAGTTGTTCCATTATGTTGCCTATTACCTTTAGGCGATGTATATGACATGACAAACATGCCATCATGAGAAATTTTTCATCATACTGCTGCTCCCACTACCACACACACACACAAAAAAAAAGAAGCTGCATTTGTTTTGACCGAGCAGTGATGCCTCTGTATTTTTCGGTCGTCATTTCTAGTTTCTACAGTAGTTTCAATTCAAACAGCATAGAACAATGCACTACAAAGCACATTTCCACACATCTTTAGCATTTAATTTATTATCTCGATAAATGAGTTACTAAGATTTTATAAATCAATTATTTACCAATAATGNATGTATATGACATGACAAACATGCCATCATGAGAAATTTTTCATCATACTGCTGCTCCCACTACCACACACACACACACACAAAAAAAAAAAAAAACTGCAATTGTTTTGACCGAGCAGTGACGCCTCTGTATTTTTCGGTCATCATTTCTAGTTTCTACAGTAGTTTCAATTCAAACAGCATAGAACAATGCACATTTCCACACATCTTTAGCATTTAAATTACTATCTCGATAAATGAGTTATTAAGATTTTATAAATCAATTATTTACCAATAATGTTGAGATTTTGTGTATATAAGTTATATATATCAATTATGACTCCTTGCAACTTGTATAAAGGAAGTACCTTTGTAGGAGACTGATTGAAATATAGCCCATGCATTTGCTCCTTCTCGAACATGATGCCAGTGGCAGGCTTGTCTTTACCATTCCCATAAGTTAAAAACTTAGACTCCTGGGTGAAAAGCTCTGCGGACCCAAGCTGCAATATTATCAACATGAAAACATCAAATTGGAGAGGAGATATAAAAGAATTATTGACATTAGAAGAAACTTTCAGCAGCAGATCTATTTTTGAGACCAAACAAATCCTTAATGAGCTCAAATTGATAGGTTATAATGAATGACACCTAATCCACCAGTAATTTTGCAATATACATCTGCAACGTCTTTAAACATCATGAATCATGCATGAAGAACATTGCGGCATGGTTAATTGAACTTAGATGACTCAATTCAAAACTCAATACAATTCCTACATCAGTCTACAGTGAGGTCGTCACTCATTCCCATCCTCAGCAGATTATAATGCAATAACATTTCAAATATATATGCAAGCATATTAACCAACCAGTCAGTAGAATGCTGATTTGGGATGTGGACTGAACTGATGAGGCAGCAGTCACTATCAGACATCACCCCTTATTGTACTTAGTCTTACTCTTACCTTTTGAGCTCCAAACAATGTACAAGCCCCTACTTTAATTAATGTATATAAATTGGGTCAGATGTTCTGAAACTAGCAAAATTCCTATTGTACCTACCTGACCAGAGATCGGGAATTTGCATTCAATTACTTGCTATGCCGTTTGGTGCTATTTTTGTCATGCTTAAGAACTACAGAAGTTTCAAATGACAGTTTTTTGACCTCCTATTTCTGGATCATGTGCCTCACACATTCATATATTTTTCTCTTGAAAAAATCTTAACTTCAACCACTCCATATGACAAAACAAGAATATCATACAAGATGGCATCATAACATAAACAGTGCTTTCTGAAGGCATGACCATAAACAATGTTCATGAAATACCGGGAGCAACTCTGCTGCTAAACAAAGTACTTTTAAAACATGCAGTTTAAAAAGTGCAACTATTAAATAATACAACAGGTTTCCCAATCGAAGTCAGAATAAATGGTTGGTAACCATCCTTGGTAATTATTATGAAATATATAGAAAATAAGGGATGTGTACCTCTTCAGCGAACACATCAAAAGGTCTCTGACCATCAGATATCATCGTGGCACAAAGAAATACTGCTTTTGCAATTTTAGTTGGGAAATGCTCTAAGGCATAGGAAACACAAGCACCTCCAGCACTGTGACCGACCAAAATTACCTAAAGAGGTATATGCATAATGTTTCCAGAATATATATGAAATCATTTTTGCTTGAATTCATAAACGAAAAAAGGACTTGAAACTTAAACCAAATCTATCTTACCTTTTCATCCTCTGGCAAGTTCTCCAGATAATCAATTAATGGTTTTGAGTATGCCTCTAGAGATGCAACATTATTAGTATTTGTCAAATCAATGCCAGATCCAGTGAGATCTAAGGCTGTGGGGACCAATCCTGTTTCCTCCAACAGAGCAATAGTTTTGTACCAACACCAAGCTCCAAATCCTTCTCCATGTATCAAAACAATTTTCTTTGTTTTGATGTTCTCCAAAAATTCTGGTAACTTTACAGCATAAATTTCGTAAGGTATTGCAGTGCCACATGAAAATTTTCTAGAGTTAGCCAAAAAGATATTAATGGTTATTGGATTTCCGGTGTCTCCTTTTCTATATCCTTCTTTTAAAGATATTTCCACTGATTAGGCAACACTTAGATGGATTTGAACTTTTTCAATCACTCTGCTATTTAGCTTGAACTAAATATTTAAAAATATAGGCTTCCTATCAGTGTTATATCTCTCTCCATCTACAGCATGAGTACTTAAAGCTAGTGAGAAGTTCAAAGGTATACTTCCCACAAATATGATTGAAGCCACAAGATATCCGCAAACAAAGGGGAAGCCCTAAAGAAGGAAGGTATTCAAAGATCACTTTGGCAAAATAATATTCAGCAATAACCAAAAATAAGAAGAAAATCACAAAGGAGAAGGGTGGATCTATTTACTGTTCTTTCCCATTCATCCATGTGAATTTCGCAAAAGATATTCGTCCAAATCCGAAAAGCAAAGGACTCTTGTTAAGTCTATAATCAACACTCTAATAATGAATCATAGCTGAATAAACCAATTTGGGAGAAAAGGCCAAAAGGGGAGGGGAATCAAAACTTTTCACTTTTTTGCAACAAAAGTACCTTTTGACTTATTTCCTTTTCAGGAGCACTTCAGCAGTATCACGAATCTTTAAAAAAACTATCATATTCATATCCACCACCAAACTAAAAATAAATAAAGATGTTACTTTTCTGCATTCTGCATCTCCAAAGAAATTTTCCACTCAGACCCATTATAGAATTCAATGTCTTAGTCGAATATATAATAAAGTAAAGGAAAAGGGACTCAGAATAATTAAATTAATAGAAATAAAATTAGGGTTCTACTATAATTACTACCTGTTTGGAATTGGTAAGCTGGTCTGTCAAATCATTGCGACGGCGAGAGCTAGTGGATCCGACACGCCTAGAAATAGACCCATCAAATCTTTGAGACAACTGATGCTGCTGAATTGCCATAGACAAAGCTTGCCTGTGAAGCAACTCCTCTTCCAATAATGACCTCCTCTTTGATCTCTCCATCCTCTTACTCCTCGACCCAATTCCATTTTTCCCAGCTTCTCTTATCTCCTTCTTCGTCATGCACATAGTATTACCCATTTCTCAAAATCCAATTTTGAACAAAACCCAGATAAGCTAGACAGTGAAAGCTTGAAATTCCACAAAATTCCACAAGACCCAGAAACTATTTTGTCTAGAGGAAGCAGAAAACCTGTAAAATCGGCACTGTAAATGGAGTAGCAGGTGTACTTGAAAAACGACAGCGTTTTAGAGGTAACAGTAGGTGGAAGTGGAAGGGAGGTGGGGTTTTTAATTCATTTGATCGTTGAGAAAAAATCTGTAAAAACAACTAAAATATTCAAATGAATTCAATGCTTCATTATTTCTTCTTCTTTCTCTCTCTCTCTCTGTCATTTTCGAGTTTCTACTTCTGATTTGCTTTTATCTCTGTGATGTTGAAATTTGGTTTGTGAATTTATATGGTAACTCTGACTGCAAATTTTGGTTTTTATTTTAGGGAATATTTACCATTCTAGTATATCAGTAGAAATATTTGCTGTTATTTAAGACTTTTTGTCTTCTCTTTTTTTTGGAAGTTCCTTTTTTGTCTCTAATAGTAGCCAAAAAAGAGCTTTACCATCCTCAAAATACAAAGGGGGGAAAACACAAGTGACAAAACCATCCTTTCTTAGTAAAAATCATGTTATATAGTAGGTTTTTATAAATATAAATTTAAATAGCATTTTATTGGGATATTTTGTTGGATGCTCCTTCGACTATTTTTGTTTTGTTTTGAACTTCGTTAATATTATATGATTTGAATTAGGCCGATGGTGATGAATCGATTGTTTTGGTTTGATTTTGAAGTTTATTAATTTGATTTTATCGGTTATCGATTTGTAAACATTCTAAATCGTTATGGAACCATTAAGATATTGACTTATCGACTATTAATTATTGATTGATTGATTTAACAATTAAGATTTGACACAAAAAAAATCATTAAAAATCTTAGAAACAAAGGTGACAAACCATAGGATGATATTTTTCCACTTAGCACCAACATCACTTTTATATATAGAGAGAGAGAAATTCTTGCATGGAGTGAATTATAGAGTAGTGAAATATTAATTGATGTAAAACATGTGATATAGTGATTATAATATTTAAGTTTTAATGGTTAAATGATGGCAAAATGTGTCATAGTAATTACATTACAAAAAAAAAAAAACTTACATAAATATGATATATTAAGAAAATATTTACCATTTATAATGATAATATTTTTTTCACTTGATCACTTTTAATACATTTATAATACAGTTTTAATATATATTACAGAGAACAATTTATACAATACATATAATACAAGTTTTTTTTATTGATAATACATTTATCACACATTTTAATACATTAATAATACAATGTGTCAATTTCTTACCAAACAAGCATAATATATTTTAAAATAGATTTAATACATATATATTGCATACATAATTCACTGTTAATACATATGACTGATTTATCATAGTTTTGTTATATATTGCTATAAATAATAATAAATAAAAAATATCGCTAAAATCAGTAATTATTTATTAAAAGATATTCATTCAAGTAATTTTTTCTAAAAAAAATGGCTACTTCCAACGCTGATTACATAAGTTACACCGTAGTGTGCTCACGTTTTTCGTTGATAAAAACCTTTATTAAGATACGGTGTTCCAAAGTAATNCCACTTTTTCTTTTATAGTTGTCCCTAATTACTTGTCCATTTTAACAAATCAAGAAAGGACAATTTTTTTTACCTATTATACCCTCAATTAAATGACTAATTACTTTGAAAAATGTAAAACTTTTCATCCACTTCATAATTAATAGGGATAAAATGGTAAACTCACTATGTCGTTAATTGATTTCTTAATAAATGTGTCAATTTAAAAGTGGACAAGTAATTAGGGACAGAGGGAGTAATATTAAAGTCTTAATGGTTAAATGATGGCAAAATGTGTCATAGTAATTACATAAATGACATTAAAAAAATGGCTACTTTCAACACTAACTAATACAAATTAATCATATTATTTTTATATTAAATATCATAGTGATTACATAAGTTACGCCTCATGTTTTTCTTCAATAAAAACCTTTACTAAGATAGGTGTTCCAAAGTAAATATTTGACATAAGAACAATAGTAACCACATAAATAATAAGTCAGTGAACCTTCCTATGATGAAAATATATCTTTTGTGATTGTATTTTTATCATAAAAAAATAAAAATTAGTATAATTAATTTCACTAAAAGGTCATAATTGCATTCCTTAATTAACTTTTGAATTCTTTCATTAAAACCATATTTAACTCCCAAAATTAAAATAACAAATGTCAAACGATTAATTTAAATTACCAAACTTTAATTCCTTGATTAATAAACTTATTTAAGATTTCAACTTATTTCATATGTCAAATAAATAAAGACAAATCACTTTAATGCAGTTGACTTTCACAATTAAGAATATGAACATATGGTAACACTCGTTGGGATGGCAATAGGGCGGTGCGGGGTGTGGTGGGGCGAGTTGAGCCTAATCCATAAAAAATTTAATCCGTTCCGCATAATATTTTTTTCATTTTTAACCTGCTCTGCATGATTTTTTTTATATTTTCTTTTTCTAGTTACGTTTGATACTAAAAATAAAATTCATAAAAATAAATTCATTCATTCATTAAGTTGTATTAATTTAATAGGATAGTGAGTTAAAATTTTCGTTTTTAGAGGTCAATTGGGAAACATGTAAGAAATTAAATTATTTTTTATTGAACCATTTTCATTTACAATCTTGAATATTTTAGTAGCTTTAGAGAAATTATTTTAATAAATAATGTTCTATCACTCTTATAGCATGTAAAAAATTAAAATTAAGTTTAAACCTACATAAAATTACATAAACTCGCAGCCCACCCCGCTCCACATTAATTTTTTAAAAAACTCTCTTCAACCCGCCCTGCACAATCTTTCACCCGTTCCGCCCCACATAGCCTTAAATCCGCCCACCCCGCATCCGCCCCGCCCCACTGCCATCCCTAAACACTTGAACCTTATTGTGAAAAGAAAGTTTAATACCTTATACATTTTGATAATCATTCTCCAAACACTCGGGTCGTTTTAAAGCTAGATAGAATTATGCAGATATTAGTAACACATACATTAGTTATCAGACAATTTATTTATTATTTTATGCAAAATTTAATTATTCGTGTATTTATTATTCCACTTATTATCCTACATAAAATAATAAATAAATTTCTTCATAACTTATACATGTACTTCCTCTATTTCAATTTATTGCCCTACTTTAACTTATCTAAAATTTAGGAAAGTAAGAAAGACTTTCAAATCTTGTGGTCATAAACTAGAGATATATCAAATGTACTAAAATGTCTATTAAATTTGTGGCCTTAATCATGTTATGTAAAAAGTCATATTTAAAAACTTGTCAAAATTGTATAAAAAAACCTTCTTTTTGAAATGGACTAAAAAGAAAAGTAAAACAAACAAATTGAAACGGAAGAAGTATGAGTTAACTGAATTTATAAATTGCAAATCAAACACTATATTGATTTCATACCATCAATAACTTACCTCCCAGCATGCTAAGTTGCTAACAAACATAGTGTTACTTATGCGAGAATTAAATTATACTAGCATAACACACCTCCAAATCAGCTACCAAATAATCCGCCTAGTGTTTGGGACATACAAACTTAGTTGAGTAGAAGATGAACAAGATCAAATTGAATCAATTTTTATAACACAACTTGTGTTTGAAATGACAAAAGTAATTCTCCAGGCCAAAAATTTGGTGTTCTATAAGTATGTTGAAAGTTGAATGGAGAGTAAAGCGCTAACTACCATTTCAAAAACCAATAAATTAACACAAACACACATAAACACAAAAGAAACGAAAATGCTTTATCAAGAACCATCGAACTCTCAAGGAGATCATTCAGCTTACGATTCTCATGCTTTGATTTCTTCTGATCTTTTTTAGCCTTTTGTTCAGCAGCAACCCGAGCAGCACGATCCATCTTTAGTTGCTTTTCTAGCCTCTGCATTTTCTCCTCGAACTTCGATTCTACCTGTCAAACACATAAACATTGGTCCATAAAATGGAACAACACATATGGACTATGGCGTGTGTTTTTGTTATTGTTGATCCATAAACAGGCCAAAAGGCACACATAATGTAAGCAAAAGGGGATGTAATAATAACAAGGTTACAATTACCATTTCAGTTATACGACTAAATTGCTCCTCATGGGATCTCTGCATTTGGTCCTTCAATTCTTTTATGTCTTGCTCAACATTTGCCTTCTGATCATGAAAATTCATCGCTCCTTCCTGTAAATGAGATCGAGGAGATGATAACAAAGGTTTTAACGTCACTTGACGAGTTAAAAAGGAATAATGTTAAATGGAATTGAACAAATTAGTAACTGTAAGTAAGGTAAAACCTTAAATTTCTTGAACAAATTGTTGGTATAAGGCATTCCATCATTCTCTTCCACAACCAAGTTAACTTCGAAAAGAAGCTCTCTTAATTGCTCAGCTCTCTTAATTTGGTTTTGAGTCTTGTTGTCAAAAAGCACAACCCTATTTTCACACATAGCAAGAGTTTCCTGTAACGACAATACAAATAATTTATCAGTGGAACAATCATAATACATATTCTCTGATAGATCGAGATAAAAGCCTTTGAATAGATGAATGCATCTTCTAAAAGGCAATAAAGACATGATTTTATAAAATCTCTACATGTAACATAATCTTACATTCAACGGCTCAGGGCAGTCGGAACCTAAGTAATCATCCAAAGTCACATCATGATCTTCAAGATCATCTCCACCAGTGAATACCACAATCATATAGTCACTGATTTTTCCACCGAAGAACTCTTGAAAACTCTGGACAGCTGCTTGTTGTTCTTTTGAAAAGCGATTTCTTACAGAAAGAACTAAAAGAACAGCATGGATGCCATCTTCAGCCAAATCAACGCATCTAAGAAATTCATTCCTAACAACTTCTGGAGCAGCTGAAAAATCAAACAGTCCTGCGCGCAATTCCCACAATCTTATTAACTATCAGTAACTCTAGTTATGAGAATTTACTCTGTATTAGGGACTTCCCCTGTATGCACATTGTAGTTCCCTTGATTTAATAAAAGGGGAAGATTGCTCTACGTACCAGGCGTGTCAATCACATGTAGTATTTGGTCATTTGGCAGATTAGTTCTTTGATGCTCACAAGTAGATGTTACACCAGCAGAATGAGGCATCGACCTGAATACATTTCTTCCAACAATGCTATTTCCTGTCGAACTCTTACCATCTCCAGCGCATCCAATTAAAACTAGTGTTCGAGATTCAGTTTTATCAAATTCCCAACCATCAATTGATGTTCCACATCCGCCCATCTTATCTTACTGATAAATCAAATTGCCAAAAATCAAAGGGCTCATCAAGTCATTCAAAAAGAGATATCTAATTATCTATATACCTCGATTACACGAGTTATCTGCTATAACATATAAAGGTAACCTGATACTAAAAGTCATTAATGATGCTAAAGAAATACAATAAAAGGCGCAAAATCAACCATCAGAAAAATAGAGGAACAACTTTTAGAGGAGTGCTAAAGTCTTTACCGTATCATTAAATTCAATGTTGTTAAAGGCTTTTAAGGATATATATAAAGAGTGTTAATTGTCGCTAAAAATACATAGTGCATTCCACACTAATTTTTTTCTCCCCTCCCAACACAGCTCATCCACACCCTCCATAGCCCCCATCCTCAACACCCTACCTCCACCCTCACCCCATAGTGTTTGAATAGATTATGTACATGCTTTTGAGATAATATTTTCTGCGTGCCTACTTACCAAACATAAAAAATAAGAAAAGAAAATCAGTTAATTTTATTTTTGTGAAAGTAAAAATCTTTTTGCAAGAAGGGGAAACATCTTATTTGCTACTGTAAAATCTATAGAATGGATTTACAGCATATAAGTAATAGGCTGCAATTTCAAGTAATACATACTAAAAGTACGGAACTAGCCAGAAGCTAAGTTTCTCGGACTCTCCAAAAAATATTGGAGCACTTGCATCGGATTCTTCAAAAATACACTATTTTAAAGGATCTGTCACACACTCAATCATCGATGACATCTTTGAAGAGTCCAAGCAACCTAGTCTAGAAGTACTATAAGGCTAGTTGTGGTGTGGTGTTAAAAAAAAAAAACAAATATGTACATTGTAATAAGATGCAGAGCATAGAACATAACTCAGTAGATCATATTCTTGAAACCATGCATGTTAAACATATTTATTAATCAAGAAACGGGAAGTAAAAATATAAAAATAAGTACTATGAAGAAGTAAGAGGAAATAGTGTATTTTTTAACCCAAAAACGAAAAGAAAAACTAGCTTAATACCTTTTCTGCAGAAAAAAAAACTGCACTTGAATTTTTTGGAGAAATTGAGAGACTAAAGAAGATACGTGCAGTAAATAAACTTTTCTAGGTTACAGAGCAGCCTGGCCCTTGACAATCTATAAATAGACCACTTTTATTTGAATTTTTAATATTTATTTTGTCCTTTAATAATAGCCACGCTTTGTTTTTATGTGAACGACTGATTTTTTCACCTTATTTTTTCAAATTCACTTCTTGCTTTTTTTTCTCTCCCATTCAAGTTTTAGGATTTCTATAATTTTGCCTTAAATATTTCTATTAGAGATCAATTACAATAATAACTCTTCACAATAAATAATTCCTCAAATCACATAAAATCTTATTTATATTGATTATCTGCATAATAAATACTCATAAATTAAAAAAACTTGATTTAGATATAAAAAAGAAGATTTCCTCCCTCATTCAAGTTTTAGGATTTCTATTTTTTTTTTATGTTAAATAGCTTTATTAGAGATCAATTACATAACTCTTCACAATAAGTAATTCCTCAAATCACACAAAATCTTTTTTATATTGATTATCATCATAAAATAAATATAAATTTTTTAAAAAAATTGATTTAGCTAATTTACTTTTTTTACAAAATTACCCTTGCTGAAGACGTGTTTGCTTCAACCTCCAATACAACGACTAGAAAAGCAATTCGAGGAGAACTTCAACTACTACGTTACTAGCTATTCCTCTCGGTATGAAAGGGTATTTTATCATTTTACAACACTTTTAACCTTGTCTTTTCGAACCCTTTCTTCATTTTTTTCAAGTACATATTTATATGAGTGATCCTAGTATAGGTTGATTTGATTAAAGAGATCGAAAATAGTACTTTAGGATTCATTATGTGTCTAAATACTTTGTAAAACGTTATGCCAACGTAAAATTTAGTCATGTTTGGTAAATAAAAACACAGTACATATTTTAGTAATATAAGATCATATTATTATGGAACATGAGCATATCAAGATCCATGAAAGTAACAATGTTTGTTAGAGAGATGTTATATGAAAAAATAAAGCAAATACATGTCCTGCTACATTTTCACTCTCCCAATAACCCTCTTTGTACAAACTTAGTTGAGTAGAGATGAAAAGAAGCAAAATATGATGAAAGTTCAATACATATAATCCATCTCTTTGACAAACAATATAATCCAAGAGCAGAACGGTACTAAATAAACGAAATGAAAAAACATCCAGCAACTATTGTCAGTTTCACAAAATGCAAAATAGGAGTCCAAACATAAGCTAGTTATGGTACCTTCAAAACATACACATTTGACATTCCCCATATCTTAACTTACAAAATATTACACCGATCACGGAGCTCATTAATTTCCCTACGGGAGCTCTCAAGTTGATCTTTCAGTTCACGACTCTCATTCTTTGATTTCTCTTGAGCTTTTTTTGCTTTTTGTTCAGCCTCAAGCCTAGCAGAAAGTTCCTTCTCTAATCGCTTCTCAAGTTGATCTTTCAGTTCACGACTCTCATTCTCTGATTTCTCTTGAGCTTTTTTAGCATTTTGTTCAGCCGCAAGCCTAGCAGAACGTTCCTCCTCTAATCGCTTCTCAAGTTGATCTTTCAGCTCACGACTCTCATTCTCTGATTTCTCTTGAGCTTCTTTAGCATTTTGTTCAGCCGCAAGCCTAGCAGAACGTTCCTCCTCTAATTGCTTATCTAGCCTTTGTATGGTCTCATTGAGCTTCGACTCTACCTGTCAAAAACATAAACATTGTTCCATAAAACGGTACAACATGGACTGCCAAAATTTGTTTAAGTTGAGGCATAGTTTTTGTTATTGTTAGGTCCATAACCACGATGTATTTTGAAATTCTTTCTAGTAACGAAAGCAAAGGGAGCTTAACAATGATATCACAATTACCATTTCAGTTATTCGTCTAATTTGCTCTTCATGAGATCTCTGCACTTGGTCCTTCAATCCATCTATGTCTTCCTTAGAATGTCCTAATGAAGAATCAACCTTTTCCTTCTGATCATGAAAATTTAAAGCTCGTTAAATGAGATCGAAGATGACAACAAAAGGTTCTAAACCATTCAATTCTATAATGTCAAATGGAATCGAACTAATTATTAAGTGGTAATTAAGATCAAACCTTGAATTCCTTGAACAAATCGTTCGTATATGGTTTTCCACCATTCTTTTCCACAACTAAATTCACTTGTTCAAGAAGCTCTTTTAGTTGATCTGCTTTCTTGATTGGGTCTTTAGTCCTATTATCGAAAAGCACTACCCTATTTTGACATATAGCAAGCACTTCCTGTAATGACAATCCAAATAATTAATCTACGGAACAAAAATAAGCCTTTAAACATTATAAGATTTCTACATGATGTGATTTTACCTGCAAAGGCTCAGGGCAGTCGGTGCCTAAGTAAGCATCCAAAGTCACATCTTGGTCTTCAAGATCATCTCCACCAGTGAATACCACAATCATGTAGTCACTAATTTTGTTACCAAAAAAATGTTGAAAACTCTCGATAGCTGCTTGATGTTCTCTTGAAAAGCGAGTTCTTACAGAAAGAACTAATAGAACAGCATGAAGGTCTCAAAATGCTTCCGCCATTAATGTAGCTTGAGCTTACAAGCTAAGTATGAAATCTAACATGGTATCAGAGCAGCGTTGACTGGAATTACACGCTCAAACAAATAGATTCTTCAATTGCGAATAGAAATGGCTGGAAACTTAGAAACAGAACCAGCTGAAGATAACACACATCCATTGTTTGTTCACCCGTCAGATACTCCAGGATCGGTGTTGATTCCCACAAAATTGACTGGATCTGAAAATTACGGGTTATGGAGACGATCTATGACGATAGCCTTGCAAGCAAAAAGGAAATTGGGATTTGTTAACGGGACCTGTAGGAAGGAGCAATTCGGTACTGATCTACATGAAGATTGGGAGACTTGTAATGCAATTGTTTTATCTTGGATTATGAACACAGTTTCTACGCATCTTCTCAGTGGGATTGTGTATTCGTCAAATGCACATCTGGTATGGGAGGATCTGAAGGAGAGGTTCGATAAAGTCAATAGAATTCGAATTTTTCAGTTACATCGAGAGATCGCGATGATATCGCAAGGAACTGATTCTATAGCTACGTATTTTACAAGGCTAAGAGAACTTTGGGCTGAATATGATGATCTGGTTCCCACACCTGGGTGTGATTGCGTGAAATCTAGGGATTACATTGAACACCTTCAGGGCCAGAGATTACTGCAATTTCTTAGTGGTTTGAATGATTCTTATGAGCAAGTACGCAGACAATTATTGCTCAAAACTATTGAACCATCACTAAATCAAGCGTATGCCATGATTAGTGAGGATGAGAGTCAAAGATCATGTCCTTTTCCAGCTATTGGAGGAAAGAGTGAACATCTTGCCATGCAAATCAATAGAGGACAACCATATAGGGGTAAAAAGCCTTTTGTCAAGTGCGATCATTGTGGACGAGGAGGACATGTAAAAGGAGACTGCTACTGGTTGGTTGGTCGTCCAGAGGAGCAAAAGGGGACTCCTGATGATGACTCCAGGAAAAGGAACTATGCAGCAAACAATAACAAAAAGCCATACAACTCGCAATTTCAGAGACAAAAGAACTTTAATGCAAATAATGTTGTAAGTGATGATAGGAGACACTATGCAACTGAAAATGAAGGGAGTTGCTCAATGAAGAATGGAGCTGGTGATCAGGTTTTCACAGATGAACAGTACAAACAATTGCAGCAGTTATATGGGAGAAATGCTCCTTTGTTTTCAGATGAACAGTACAGACAAATTCAGGAGATGATGAATGATAAGAAGGAACACACAAATCAGCACAATCTGGCAGGTACTGTTACATCTCTATTATCTGCATTCTCTTCAAAGGAATGGATCATAGATTCTGGTGCCACTCATCACATTGCATCTAATCTGGACATGTTAAAGGATTCGATGGAGATTAATTGTTCTAGTAATCAACAGGTTCACTTGCCAAATGGTGAAAAATCTAAAATCACTCATACAGGAATTGCTGAGTTCCTAGAAGGGCTGCGAGTTGACAATGTTTTATGTGTCCCGGACTTCAAATACAACTTGATATCAGTTTCCAAACTAACCAAGAGCCTATCCTGCTCTGTCACTTTCTTTCCTGACTTTTGTATATTTCAGGATCTTTACAATGGCAAGGTGAGGGGGATTGGTAAAGAGGAAGGAGGCTTGTACATTGTCAAGTCTCATGATGTGTGCTCAACCAATAGTACTAAATTGTCTTCAGATAAGGCTGAACTTTGGCACCAAAGACTAGGTCATCCATCTTTACAAGTCATGCAGAAACTTGGGTTGACTCAGAAAATAAATTCCACAGCAGATTGTCCAATATGTCCATTGGCTAAGCAGAGTAGATTGGTATTTCCAACTAGCTTCTCTAGAAGTAACTCTCCTTTAGATTTGATACATCTTGATGTATGGGGTCCTTACAAGACTCCTACTCATGATAGAAAAAGTTTTTTTCTCTCTATTGTGGATGACTGTACAAGATATACTTGGATTCATATGTTGCAAATGAAAAGTGATGTTATCACTGTTTTGAAGAATTTTCTGTCATTCATTAAAACTCAGTTTAATGCTTGTTTAAAGACAGTTAGATCAGATAATGGGACAGCATTTTTTAACAAACAGTGTCATGATTTGTTTACATCTTATGGTATTGTCCATCAAAGCAGTTGTGTCTACACTCCACAGCAGAATGGAGTGGTTGAAAGAAAGCATAGACACATCTTAAATGTTGCCAGAGCTTTAAAGTTTCAAGCTCATATCCCTTCTAGATACTGGGGTGAATGTGTAGAGGGTGCTGTCTATCTTATTAACAGACTGCCTACTGAAGTTTTAAAAGGTAAAACACCTTATGAGATGTTGTATCAAAAGGTGCCTTCTTTGGATCATCTAAGAGTATTTGGTTGTTTGTGTTATGCTGCCAATTTACTGAAATCAGACAAGTTTGATGCAAGGTCCAGACCATCAATTTTCCTTGGGTATTCTTCTACTCAAAAGGGTTACAAGTTACTTGATTGTACTACCAAACAGTTTTTTGTAAATAGAGATGTTGTTTTCAAGGAGCATCTATTTCCTTTTGCTTCCACCCTTCCCACATCATCTGATGCTAGGGGGAGTACACCACTAGATCATGCAGATGATCATGCAGATGATGTGTATTGTGTGCCTCTTGAGGAAGAAATGGAACCAGATATTGCAGAAGACAATGATAATCATGATGATGCAGAGGTGAATGATGATGCAGATGTGAATGATGTAACACAAAATGATAGCTTGATTCAAGAGCATGCTGAGGTGACTGATGAAGAAAGAGTTGAGCCCTTATTAAGGAGATCTGGGAGAACTACAAGACCTCCTTTGTGGCATGAAGACTATGTGACAGCTAAAGGCAAGGAGAGTTCATTATATCC
Source organism: Solanum stenotomum (assembly GCF_019186545.1). NCBI lineage: Eukaryota > Viridiplantae > Streptophyta > Magnoliopsida > Solanales > Solanaceae > Solanum > Solanum stenotomum. Next base: position 11,749,569 of record NC_064289.1, on the reverse strand, counting down.
CATTTCAAATTATATGACATATCACAGGTTATCAACTAAGTGCAGAAAGATATTGGCCAGTTTTTCAACAACAACAGAACCAACTAACTTTCAGGAGGCTTCCAAGGATGAAGGATGGGTGTCAGCAATGAAGCAGGAGATTAAAGCCTTAGAAGATAACAATACTTGGGAAATAGTTGATTTACCAAGAGGAAAAAGTGCTATTGGATCAAAGTGGGTATACAAGATAAAGTATCAAGCCAATGGGGAGATAGAAAGACTTAAGGCAAGGCTAGTAGCAAAAGGATATAGTCAAAAGGAAGGAATTGATTATCATGAAACCTTTTCACCTGTGACCAAGATGGTCACAGTTAGATCAGTGATTGCACTGGCAGCATCAAAAGGCTGGAATTTGTTTCAAATGGATGTATACAATGCATTCTTGCAAGGGGATTTGAATGAAGAAGTGTATATGGAACTTCCTCAAGGTTTCAAAAGGCAGGGGGAAACCAAAGTTTGCAAACTGAATAAGTCATTATATGGCTTAAAACAAGCATCAAGACAATGGAATATCAAGTTATCAGAAGCATTAGTGGATGCAGGGTACTGCCAAAGCAAGTATGATTACTCAATGTTCACTAAAAGGAGGCAAGATGAAATTGTGATAGTATTGGTGTATGTGGATGATTTACTGATCACAGGAAGCAATGAAGCTCTCATACAAGAAACAAAAGAAGCTCTGCACAAAAGGTTCAAGGTCAAAGACTTAGGAGAGCTACGATTTTTTCTGGGAATAGAGGTGTTGAGATCCAGTAAAGGGATACTCTTGAATCAAAGAAAATATGTATTGGAGATGATATCTGAGTTGGGGCTAGGAGGTACAAAACCAGTGAGTACTCCTATGGATATAAATCAGAAATTCACTTCAGTAAACTATGACAATTGCACTGGGAATAGCACTGATGAGTTGTTAGAAAATGTAACTGGATATCAAAGGTTAATTGGTAGGTTATTATATTTGACAATAACCAGGCCTGACATAAGTTTTGTGGTGCAGACTCTTAGTCAGTTTATGCAAGCACCTAAGAAATCACACTGGGATGCAGCAATCAGAGTTGTGAAATATTTGAAGCAACAACCAGGTTTAGGAATCATGATGAGCAGTGATGGAGTTGAGTCTTTAAGCTGTTTTTGTGATGCTGACTGGGCTGCATGCCCTAACACCAGAAGATCTGTGACAGGGTTCTTGATTAAGTTTGGGAAGTCATTAGTATCATGGAAATCAAAGAAACAACATACAGTGTCCAGAAGCTCTGCAGAAGCAGAGTACAGAAGCTTAGCTGCTGCAACATCCGAGATTGTTTGGCTGCTGGGATTGTTTAGTGAGTTGGGAGTTGAAATGAAGAAACCTGTGGATGTATATTGTGATAGCAAGGCTGCCATTCAGATTGCAGCAAATCCAATTTTTCATGAACGCACCAAACATATAGAGATAGATTGTCATTTTGTTAGGGATAAAATCAAGGAAGGCAAAGTGCAGACTCAACATGTTGGAACAAGAGATCAACAAGCAGACTTACTCACAAAAGGCCTTGGAAGAAATCAACATGTGTATTTGTTAAACAAGCTGGGAGTGCTTGATCTTTTACACCCTCCAGCTTGAGGGGGAGTATTGAAGCTAGTTAGTTAAGCTGACACATATATGTTAATTAGTTGTTAGCTGTAGTTAGTGGAAGTAGAAAGTCGGTTAGACNAGGGCAGTCGGTGCCTAAGTAAGCATCCAAAGTCACATCTTGGTCTTCAAGATCATCTCCACCAGTGAATACCACAATCATGTAGTCACTAATTTTGTTACCAAAAAAATGTTGAAAACTCTCGATAGCTGCTTGATGTTCTCTTGAAAAGCGAGTTCTTACAGAAAGAACTAGTAGAACAGCATGAAGGCCATCTTTAGCCAAATCAATGCACTTAACAATTTCATTTCCAATCATTTCTGTATCATCTGAAAAATCAAACAAACCTGCAATTCCCACAATCTTAACTTCCAATAATCGATGTCACAAAGAAGTATCAATTTTTTTTTCTATAAAAAAAACTAAAACATAAAAGCTTTCCATGAGTTGTAATAATCAAACACATAAATAGATTTGGTATGTATATGTACCAGGCGTGTCGATCACATCTAGTATTTGTCCATTTGGCAATTGGGTACTTTGAACCTCACAAGTAGCTGTAACTCCAGTAGATTGAGGTATTGACCTAAATATCTTTTTCCCAAGAATGTTATTGCCAGTCGAACTCTTTCCATCACCAGTACGTCCAATTAGAACCACTGTCCGAGCTTCATTGTTGTTGAATTCCCAATCCTCACTTAAAATTGCACTTCCACCCATCTTATCTTGCTGAATCAAATCACCTAAAATAAAAAGGGCTCAAATCAGGGTTAATATGATGTTGGATCAAGTCATATATGTCGCCAGTACACTATCAAGTCATCCAAAAAAAAAAGCTTCTTACACTAATCATACATATAACTTAATACTAATACTAAACAAGAAAAATTTCATGATATTAGAGAAATACAATAACCAACAGAAAGGTAGAGGCTTTCACTGTTAGTTTGTGTTTGGTATGGACTATGGAAGAATATATTTGCATGTTAATTGATCAAAATATGTTACTAAAAATGAAGAAAATGATTTTCCTAACGAATATTGAGACAACGAGTAGCATTCACAACACACCCTAACCTCTTACCCCCGAAGTCTTTGAACAATATTTACTCATGCCGTCTTTCTTTGAACAATATTTACTGCCGACTTACCAAACACTAAAAATTGAGTAGTACATATTAAGATGACAGAGTATATACTATGGAACTAGTACTAATTAAGTATAATGCAAGATATGGATAGTCTATAGTGTTAAAATAACACAAATATTTATTACTATGACTATATGATTTTGAAGGGAAAAAAAAATCATCAGATCATATTTCTGAAGCAGTAAGAGGAAATAGTATAATACTTAATTAATACCTTTTTTGCTGCTCTTAGGAAAATAGTCTGCAGTTGAAGCTTAAAGAGAGAGTGATGAAGATATGTTGAGACTTGAGAGTAACTAAGATAAATAAAGCCTTTCTTGGGTAACGAGCAGCCTGTGCTTGATGAAAAGACACTTGAAAGGTTTTCCCCCTGCCTTTACATTTTCCAAAAACGTTTCATTTCCACTTGAAAGTCGCACTTTAGGCCTCATGATCACTCTCCTTCACTTAGCCATAATTAATTAACCATAATAATTTAATTATCATTAAATATACTTTTTATAAATCTTCCTTTTACTAGAGTATTTTATTTTTGTCAACTGGAGTACAAAACTTCTTCCATTTTAATTATCGTTTTTACCGATTCAAATTATTTTTAAAAAAAATAAAACAAAATATAATTTACTAAATCATTCTTATTTAATAAAAAGTAGACTAAATTTTCTTTTAATATTGAACATACTTATCTAATGTTAAAAATGCCATTATGATATAATTACCGGGACACCAGTAGATATTGGGCAATTGGCTCTGCAATAATCAAAGAACTCATAGGCACAAGCCAAATGAAAATGCACATCCTTTGGCCCAAAAGTGGTCACTCAAACGCTCTTTGTCGAAAAATTATATTGTGCATAGATCATGTATAAAGTCAAAAACAACTTTTTAAAGATATATACTGGAAGCCCTTCCCTTAGTAACAGTCTTATTCACAAAATGGAAGAGGATGAAATCAAAGAGAGTGCAAACATAACCTCAAAACAAATTTAGCTAAAGTACTTCCAAAACATACACATTCCCCATATCTTTACTTCCAAAATGTTGCAGTTTTGCAGCATCCTATCTCGGACCTCCTTAGTCTCCTTTCGAGACCTCTCAAGGAGATCTTTTAGCTTTCGATTCTCATCCTTGAATTTCTTATGAGCTTTTTTCGCCTTTTGTTCAGCCACACGCCTAGCAGCGTGCTCCTACTCTAATTGCTTTTCTAGATTTTGTTTGGTGTCCTTCAGCTTAAATTTTACCTGTCCAATACATAAACATTGGCCCAACAATGGAAAAACATTGACTGTTAGAATTTATTAATCAAGTTGATGGTAAAGTTTTTGTTATCATTGCTTCATAAACAGGCCAGTACTCTACATAATTTCATATATAAACAATCACAATTATATACCACTTCAGTTATTCGTCTAATTTGCTCCTCATGGGACCTCTGCATTTGGTCCTTCAACTCTTTTATGTCTTCCTCAGAGTACCCCGCTGAGGAATCAACGTTTGCCTTCTGAGTACGAAAATTTGTAGCTCCTTCTTGTAAATGAGAACGAAGGATCTAATCCCACTCGATAAACAAAATGGAATAATGTTTAAATAGAATCCAGACAATTAGTAAATGATAAATAAGTTCAAACCTTCAATTCCTTGAACAAATTGTATGTATATGGTTTATAACCATTCTTTTCCCCAACCAAATTAACTTGGAAAAGAAGGTCTTTCATTTGCGTCCTTAGTTTTGTTGTCAAACTGCGCTAGTCGATTTTGGCACATTGCAAGAGTTTTCTGTAACGAAAATCCAAATAATTTACCTGTGTAACATACATTAATAAGATCATCTCTACATTCAATGGTTCAGGGCAGTCGGCCTAAGTAAGCATCCAATGTTACATCATGATCTTCCAGATCATCTCCACCAGTGAATACCACAATCATGTAGTCAGTAATATCGTTACCGAAGAAATGTTTCAAACTCTGGACGGCTGCTTGTTGTTCTCTTGAAAAGTGACTTCTCACGGAAAGAACTAAAAGAACAGCATGGATGCCATCTTCAGCCAAATCGATGCACTTAACGAGCTCTTTTCCAATAATTTCTAGATCAATGGAAAAATCAAACCACCCTGCAATTCCCACATTGTCATACAGAGTTGTTAAATAATCAAATCATGTACATATTTTAGCAAAGTAGCAACTTTTGTAATAAATAAATTGACTATAATACAGGATAAAGCTTTCCATGATTAAGTATATACAAGATGTTGCAGACATGTAAATGTGCTAAATCAAGCACACATTGTAGTTACATACAATAAATTGCTATGCTATAATATACATACCAGGCGTATCAATCACATTTAGTATTGGTCCATTTGGCAATTGTGCTCTTTGAAGCTCACAGATAGATGTAACACCAGCAGATCGAGGCATCGACCTCATACATGAGGTCTAAAAAAAAATGCAAACATCAAATAATGTGATAACTAAAGCAAAGAAACAACAGGAAGTAAAAGAAATCGAAGGATAAGAAACTATGAGACTAGTACGAATGCTACTGGTATACAAAGAGAAACATGTAACAAGCACCAAGCTGATCCGGCTAAGACAACACACAACTATCTACTAACCTTATTTCCTAAAATAAATGGAACTTGTAAGTAATAGGTTGCAGCTCCAAGTAGTATATACTAACTACTAAGACGATAGCAGGGGCGGATCTATGGAGAAAACTTTCCTAAATCATATGTAAATAATGATAAAGAAATATAAGCGCCCATAAATATTTAAGGGTAGCTTACCAAAAACGTTCACCTGCAATTTTATGAAGATGTCTTTCTGCCTTCCTTTAGGCCACTTGAAAGTCGCAGTTGGAACTTATCATGACTCTTTCTTAATTTTTGAATTATATATTTTTTTTCAAATACGAAAATAGGATGAGAATTATCATTAATTTGCTAGAGATAAATATGCTATTTTAACATATATTTGGGAGATACATTGGCAAATATCCACTAGGACAGTTAATTAAGTTTTAATCACCATCTGAAAACTATTCAGCATATATAAAACATTCTTTAATGTGGAAATAATATTAGGATAACACGAAAAACACTAATATGGTATGTTGAACCCTCGAAACTCCAATGAGTCAAATTCCAGCACAATTTGTTGAGATTTCAAAAATATTTAATCAAGTGACACTCCAGCTCAATATGCAAGGTGAGTATGTGCTAGAGTTCCAATCTGACTTTAAATATATAATTTCCTAGTACAATCATAAAGTTTTTTATATATAAAAATATTATTTTATTAATAATATCTATTTCAAAATTCTGCCATTACTATTGATTTCAAACTTCATAAAAGTATTAGAATTTGAATCTTTACAAATTTAAATTCCATATATCTTTCCTTGAGTTTGAACATATACATTTTGAAATTCCGCACAAGTTTCACTTGTAAAAAAATTCAACCTTAACACCATACGCTGGAATTGTTCCATATTTCAGCTAAAATAATTTTATTTAAATTTTATTTTTTGTATTAAAAATTGGTTATTTTCTCAGGAGATTTTAACGCACTAATCAGGCCTATTTTTTTTTTGTTTTGTTGTGGCCCAATAATCGTTTCTTAATAAAAGGATTATCTGCCGTCATAAGTCAATCTCCTGCAGCCCCACTCTCTCTAGGTTAGCAAAATTGTACGCCATTTATTTTGGCTCTCTACTTGTTTATTATAGTGTAGAAATTTCTACTATCATCTTGCTTTTGTGTGTGTAATTCTGTGAAATATGACATTGTATTATCAGGAATTCCTTATATTTGTTCTTTTGTCGATCAAGCTAAGTAATTATTAAACTACTATAGACAATTTTTCGACGAAGATTGTTCTTGCATTGTCATTTATTCCAACCGTTCAATATACTGATTATAAGTGAATATTCATACCCTTGTTAACCGTGTCATTACTTTTAGATTTAATAGACTTAAAACCTGACTTCCACCAAGAAAATGTAGATATTATACTATCTTAGTCTATGAGACCACCAGCGGAGCCAGAATTTTAACCTTATTGTTTTTGAATTTTAGAACTATGATTTCAAGTGTCAATAACTGGGTTCAAAACTTAAAATTTGTACATATTTAATATATTTCTTAATACAAATTCACTACTTGAGCCAAAGTTATTGAGTTTGGCCGAAACCTGATCCTGACCTTAGTTTTCCCATATCCAGGAACTAATCGTCTTGGGTTTGACTTTTAAAGGTTTTTAGCACTGGCATATATGCATGTGAAATCCCTTCTTAAAAAGTGGACATTTTGTTCTGCTTCCAATGGCTTGAATCTTTTATCTGAAGGGTTACCATTATATAGATTTACGTAACAATCAGAAAGACTTTGTTCATTGTTGATCTTTAACATGGTTATACTGACTGTGACCTGTTGCTTTAGGTAATTTGATCCGATAAGATAAGATGGGAGGAAGTTCAGTCAGTGATGATTGGGAGTTTATTGCAAATGAAGCTCAGACACTACTTATGATTGGGTGTATAGGTGAAGGAAAAAGTGCCACGGGCAATAGCATTCTTGGTAGAAATGCATTCCAATTGAGGTCTAGCTTTGGTGCTGTTACAAGAACTTGTGAAATACAGAGGACTCGATTAGAAGATGGACAGATTCTTGATGTCATCGATACCCCTGGTACGGTCAATTGTTTTATGTTAATTATAAATGATCTCGTTTTTTTACTGTTATGTGTTAACTAAAATCTTGAAGTCAATTTAATTCTAAGAGAAGTGTAGAGTCAATTATTTAATGTGTGTGATTAACAATTCCTATTATACCTTGAAACGCCAAGGGTCTATCTGAAACAGTCTCTCAACCTTCACAAGGTAAAGGTAAGGCTGTGTACGTACGTACCTTCCTCAAACCCCCCCGCTTGTGGAATGACACTGGGTTTGTTGTTGTTGTTGTAGCATACTTGAAACAAGCTATGGATGGATAAGTAGAGTAATTTGATAACATATGGTGCATTACATTTGCAAAAAGAATGTCTTTAGAGTTTAGGATATGGGAAAAGTGAATACCATCATAGGAAATTTGCCTAGTAAAGATAACATGAATTTGCTGAATCTTGCTTCTCTATTTCTTATATCCGTCAGATAATCTGTAAAGACACTGATAGCTTAGTCTGTGCCTTGAGGAAAATGCAGCATTTGATTTTAATGCTGAATCTGGATTAGTTGGAAATGAAATTGGTAGATGCATTGATTTGGCCAATGATGGTGTCCACACTGTTCTTTTTGTTTTGTCTGTACGAACTAGCTTTTCAAAAGAAGAACAGGCTATTATCCAGTACTTTAAGAAACTCTTTGAGACCAAAATTAGTGATTACATGATTGTGGTCTACACTGGAGGGGATAAGCTCGAAGATAATGACTCTTTGAATGATCACTTAGATCATTCCTGTCCCGATGATTTAAAGGTAAAGTCCCGTGCAGAGATTTATTGTTTAATGTATTTGCACCATATCCTTTGGAATAAGCTGACTGATTCTACTAACTAATATACAGGCGTTTTAGCATTCGTCTACTTAAGAGGCTTCTTCATTTTATTCTAATTTTGGATGATTTCTTGATCTTCAATGGTTATATTCAGCTAACGAAGATTTTTTATTGGCTCATGACAATTCTTTTTCCTTCTGTAGCTAAATGTTTTCAGTTTGTGGGATGAATCTACTAGAGAATTGTCATAGTTTTGTATTTAAAAATACTCCCATTTGTCCGTTACTATTTTTACCTTTGCATGCTCAAGAATGTGTAAATCGTTCCAAAATTAGTTCTTCCTACCATTGCAGGAAGTTCTTAAGATGTGTGGGAATAGACAAGTGCTTTTCGACAATAAAACTGAAGATCCAGCGAAGAAAGCTGAACAATTGAGGGAACTTCTTTTCCATGTGAATATGGTTGTACAAACGACAGGTGGAAAACCATATACGAGTGAATTATTTGAGGAAGTAAAGGTATGTATACAACATTAACTAATTTGTTAGATTTTCTTAATGTGGAGAAGGGCAGCAATTACCTATCTTTTCATCTCCTCATTTATAGAAGATGAAGCTTCGTAATGATTCAGTGGAGGTTAATTCATTGCTCGGAGATTTAAAGCAAGGGGTAACTGAGTTGAAGGAACAACTGCAGAGGTTCTCTTTCGTGGAGCAACAAAGGCGAATAACTAAAATGGTAGGTACCACTGTTGACACACTTTTGCTTCAGTTTTCATTTGAAAACATCAGCTGTCATTGTTAAAATAAAACCTCAGCTATCATATCCTAAATTTCTGGATTGAGCCTGTAACTATAATCATCAATTTGTTTAGAATGCATTAGTTTCCATCGTAGTTGAAATATATCATTAAAGAAGTTTGAGATTGTTACTTGTGTCTGCATTTTGCTAGAGCAAGTTTAGCATGCAGAGAATTATAGTTTGAAGAAACAAGCTTGTGCCTACTTTCTAAGCTCCTTAAGTTTATGCTCTCATGTTGCTAGATTGGCCTCTCTTTTTTTCCTTTTTAAGATATTCTACGTCTAATAAGCGGTGGGACATCACTGAAAGATATGATTTTCTGTTTTCACAGAGAGAAGCAGACTAAAAAAGTGAGACTGTTAAATTGCTTTTGTTCTAGCACAATACGTTCTCGGTTCTGAGAGACATTAATTGCAGAAATCATTTTCACCAGCTACATTGATATCTGATGTCAGTTTCGACTTTCAACAGTCTCTTGTGAGAGTCAATTTGCAAATTTTGGTATGAAATCAATTGAATTTTGTTCATCAAGAAATTTATCTATTTGTAAATTGCATTCAAAAGTATTGTCAAACATGAATATTAGATTTTTCTATTTGTAAATGCTAAAAGTTTAATTTGGGAAATTCCTTATACGAAGTAAATATTATTTGACTCATAACTAATTCTAGTTTTTGGCCATGGTCTATGAATTAGGTAGTTCATCTTATTTCTTGATAGTGCACTTGAGCATTTTATGGACCTATCTGTACATATTTGACAGGTTGAATCTAAGATGAACAATACCATGCATAGTCTTGAAAAGCAGTTGGAGGAGGAGCGTACTGCTCGGTTAGAGGCAGAAAGCAAAATTCGTGAATTGAAAGATAGCTTAGAGAAAGCTCAAAGAGAGACTGAGGAGCTCACAGGTCAGTGTCTATTCTATTAGTTGTTGACGTGATTTTGGAAGAACTAGAACTTCGATTACTTTTGCAATCTTTTCTACCCTCTTCATACTCTAAAAGGAAGATATGTTGGTTAGAAAATGATACTTTCTTGGATTTCTATCAGTGCCTATTTCTATCTACTTGGGCCAGATTGTTTATTAATTGCTAATGAATACTGAACTCAACGTACTTCTTAAGTTCCTTCTTGCTTATTGTCTTCATGAGACTTTAAGATTACTCATAACATGCGTATAATATATAGTTCGTTCAATTATTTGGAGCTTGAATTTTGAGAATGAATCGGAGTACTTTGGCAATATATTATAGACTGTGGTACTGAGGGAAGTTTTCATTGGCATGCGACATTTGCTGGTATAGTCAAGTTTTTTAGAGTTCTTTTGCTAGCTAGAGGGAAAGCTTTCAAATAATAACAATCCTGAAAGGAAAATTTACAGAGTTTGTGTTGCCGCCTTGTAAGTTTAAACTAGTACAGATTTCTGGATCATTCTCATTTCCTCTAAGTTTGGCTTATTCTTTGTGTCCTGTTGTCCTAGTGTAAAGTATTAACTCTTGTCTTACGGTTTTGTTGGATGGATGAATTAGTCAAACATCGCTCTTACAGCTGCTACAAATGTCGAAGACATGTCTCATTTCACGATGATATCATCTCTACCAACTTCCAGGTGAACGATTTCATCTGCCCATATATAGTTACTAGATTTCATGCACTTTATCTGTGATCGTCTGGTTTCTGTCCATTAACTGTAGAAAAAATAAATACCTGTTTTTCAGTCAAAGAAAGGCAAGGCTTTCCTTTTTGCTCATGTGAGAAATGTTGTTGTTGGAACCAATGAAGAAAAACGTCTCACAACTGGTCTTCACACAATTGCTGACATATACTGTGTGGATTGCAACGAGGTATTGGGCTGGAAGTATGAAAAAGCTGTTGAGCCATCGCAGAAGTACAAGGAAGGGAAATTCATACTCGAGCTATGCAAAATTGTTAAAGACAATTGGTAACTCATAACCATAGTCTTTTTTATTTTATGTCAGTACTTTGATGCAAAGTATTTTTTCCTGTCTCTGAGCTTTCACTCTACCTAACTTTCCATCAGAATCATCAACATCCGTATTGTCACTTTCGTTTCACGTTATAACATCTTTTGTTCCTCATAATTCACTGATTTTGTTACTTTTGTTTCATAAATTCTTTCTGTATTCGCGATTATCTTCAGAAAGTATATATGTACTCATTCCGTACAAGCCATAATTTCTGGTTTATCAGTGCCTCTTTCTATTTGANATCATCAACATCCGTATTGTCACTTTCGTTTCACGTTATAACATCTTTTGTACCTCATAATTCACTGATTTTGTTACTTTTGTTTCATAAATTCTTTCTGTATTCGCGATTATCTTCAGAAAGTATATATGTACTCCTTCCGTACAAGCCGGATTTGCTAGTTTATCAGTGCCTATATATCTCTATTGATTTGAGGGCTATAGTTTCTCAAAGGCATATAAAGAGTGAACTTCAACATACTTTCTAAGCTCATCATAAGTTCAAATTTCTTACAAATCCTAAAACAAACAATTCAAATACACAAAATAAGGTACTAATTTAAGTAACATACAATCATCAGAGATTACTTCATAAGTTGTAGACATTAAATTTCTTTTGTAAAATTCTCAAAGCTTTTGCTGGGGATTTTATCTGCATCAAAAGAAACTCGAATCATCAGTGGAGAAACAGGTATGTTCAAACATACATTTTGAGCTTAGTTTTGCAACAAAAAAATATTCAAGTTATATATACCATTGGTGTAAATCTTTTACATTATCTACAATAAGAACATATCTGGTGAAATTCCACGAGTGGATCTGAAGAGGGTAGAGTGTACGCAGATCTTACCCCTACCTCATAAAGGTAGAGAGACTATTTTTGAAAGACTCTTGGCTCAAATTGTGGGCTTTGTCACCTAAATGATACTACTTGAATTGTGATATTTGTATCTTGAAAATAAGATAGGTTACTTGATATGACATGTAGATGTGACTTGATAGTGCAACACTTCACTTAATTACACTAACAGTGTATATAACTTGAACAAAAAAAATTAATAGTGATAATGTAAAGATCTTTGTTTGAGGAAGTGAAGAGTGCATACTCTACTGAAGTTCAAGGGACTTCTTGTCATGATGAGGAGGAGGCAATGGATCATAAGAAGAGACACCTTGGCCTTCCATCATATTAAGTTGAAGCATATTTCTTGCTAAATATTGCTGTATTGCACTGTACTCTTGTCCTCCTGCTGCTGGCATCATGCTTAATTCCTGAAGCCTCTCATTTTCTGCTATCTGAAAGCAATAATATTTTCAGTAATCTCCATGAGAGAAAATAACTAAATGGGAAAACTCCCACCTTATTGGCAAAAGTTTGATTTTCCACCTTATAATCCCCTCCCCACCTCCCTTTCCCTATCCCCATTTTTTTCTTAAAGTAATAATATTAATAATACTAAAGTAACTAAATGAAAATTTGCAATTTTGGGGAAAAAATGTATGTCAACTTCATTTAAACAAACTCCTGTTTGTTCTAATTGAGCACATGAACATATGATAAAGTGTTTCTATTTGACACTTTAATAACTTTTGGGAATATTCTCTAAGTGTCAATTATATGGAGAAGTTGATCCCTTAAAAAGTGTCACTGCTGGCTTAAATTACATGCATTAGCCTCAATAAGTAACAAAGTCTTAAGCATGCATGATTCAATTAAGGTTGATGCGTATAATTAAAATGAAATGACATATTCTGTGATTAACTTAATTACCAAATATACAATTAAGAACACATGCAAACGTTAGTAAAAAAAGTTGAACCAGAAGTATCTAAAATAATTAGGAACACTTTATCGTGTTCAGTTGCTTAAGTGGAATAGACCATAGTTCAAGTGTCTAAATAAATATACTAACAAGTTTAAGTGATTATTGATGTATTAATTAAGTCTATCCATAAATATAAAAAATGTATTCTTTTTCTTAGTTACTAATTTAAAAGAAATGTGTGTTACTAATTAAAAGTACCTTTGATCTAAGGAATGCATTCTCCTGTTCCAGTAGAATTTCCTATTAAAACAGCAAATTGAAAGATTATAATGTGCCAAACATAGTGATATTAATTGGTCTGAACCCAAAACACAAAAAGGATAAAAACAAGTTTCAATAAATTATTACCCTCTTCTGCAAATTCTCAGTTTCAGCCAGTATCATCTCATGCTGTTCAACCACATAACAAACATCAAAGCTATTGTTATGAGGATTTGTATGATCAACATAAATATTTTGCTACTTAGGCTAACATTGTCACTACATGTAATGTTGTCAAAAGATAGATCGGATTACAATGAGTTAAGTTAATAAATGAGCGGATCGTTAATCCATTCAAAGGTTATTTGGGCTGAGATGAGTTGTATCACGATGGACTAAACAATGGATCATATCCCATGTGCTCAACTCTTATCAAGTTTCAATTAATTTATTTGTTTTCTTATAATTCATTCAATTACCAAACAAAAATAATATCAAACTTTTTGTTTCCTTTCTCTATATGACATATCAAAAAAAAAAAAAAATAACAACAAAAAGGGCAAGGTTTCCCATTACTCAATTTAGGGCCTTGGACTATATGTGAGCAGATCCAAATGGCTTGAAGCATGTCAGGCGAGTCATATTTTCATGAAATAATCTTGTCATAATGCGTAAAGAAAAATATGTATTGTTTGCAACTCCAAACAATGCAATAGTATATAATTACAACAATATTTTAATAGTCCTAGCTAACAATTTTACAAATATACCTTTTTTGATCTGATTCTACTGATGCCTCGTTCAAGTCTATTTTCCAACTGCTTCAGCTCTCTTACGTTCAAACAACTTAACCCTTCACCAACCAGATGCCTACACGTGGATATGTATATATAATATTTTATGTATATAACTTTTTAGAAAACGATTAATGGAATTAGTTTTAAAATTCATCTCTAATTTAATTTATTGAATTAATTATAGCGTTACCTGTTTGAATTCTGCATCATTTGTATCTGTTGGCGCAGCTTTTTTGATTCTTGTTGATAAAACTACATACATGATAGCCAAAACAATATAAATTTGTGTGATATAGCTAATAATTTGTTTTTTTATAATCCATCGCGAAATAGAATTAGTGACGAATTCTAATTGTTTAGCATCAAAAAGTTATTAGTACTAAGGGTTTTGCTTAATTAATTACCTGAGCATTGAGCTCTTGAGTGGTGCAAGCATTGGAGGTTTCAGCAGTTGCCTTCTTGTATCGGTCAATAGTTGCCTTAATGCTGTGTATACCAAAAGTTTACTTTATAAACAATAAAATATTTGAAAATAGAAAATACAAAAAAAAAAAAAAAGGAACACAATTTGAGAGGAAAAAAATCTAACACTTCTAAAACGTTAATCTAAATAAGTCATATACATTTATTTATACGATTATAAATCATCTTATTAATGATATGTTGAGAATTTAAAATTAAATATTATTTTAAAATAATATATATCCTGACATTCTTTTGGGATAACTAAAAAGGAAGATCTAGAGTACTAGTATTACACATAAATTGTGATAAAGGAAGGAGTAAAAGTTACTTGAGCCAGATTTATAAGTTGAGTTAATATCTTATAGCTTGTTTGGATGATTGATACTTATCATTTCATAATGTATTGTACTATATATATAATAATTAACTCGGTTTAATTTCATATATTGGATCGATTTATTGAGATTAATGTGTAATTAAATAAGGTGATATATTTTAAGTAGTTAACTTAATAGAACAATACACATGTCCAAAATTCATTTTTTAAAATTTAAATGGAAAGTGTTTAATAAAAATATTTTATCATATATATTTCCAGGTGTTCAATTAAAATAAGTCATTGTTCCAGTATCTAATAAAATTGACCAACAATTTAAAAAGATTATTTATGCATTAAACTTTTTTAAAAAAAATCCTCCAGTCATCTCTATCCACATTGAAATTAAATCATACCGTTAATTATTGTGACTTATCATACTTTTAACCTAATTTTCAAATATGTAAATTTTATTATAAAACACTTAAAAATTATAAGTTTGAATTCAGTCTTAAAAATAAAAAGTTTGACTATCAAAATTCAAACAATGCCACATAAATTAGTACTATTACTTTTTGTTGCATAAAAAGATCATGTCAATGAAACCAAAAGCTAGTAATGGAAACAAATAAAAACAAGAGAATGATTTACTTATATATAAAGCATTGATAAGAAAATGAAATTTGTGATGATGTAATTTTTGAAGATTTCTCTTCCCTCCTTTTATGTTGCACTATCTTTGGAATTACATCTTTTTACACTTTAGGGTGATAATAATATGTACTTTTTTTAATGTTTAAAAAGGCATTAATTTTCCATATACATGCAAAAGGAAGACCTTATATATGGGAGAAGTACAATGCTCAACTTTTTAATTAATATATAGACATAAAAGTGAAGAGAGAACATATATATTGACTAGAACTAGAATAGATACAAACCAAAGCAGGAGAACTTTATAATGCATACGCTACAAGAGGAAACAAAAAGGCCTCATAACAGAAGAACACAATAATCACAATGATACATAATGGAAATGAATCACAAGTCACTCATGATGAGACTTCTCAATACTTCTTTTAGTGCTTATTAATCTGGAGTGTCCTTTACACTTTTTCATGTATAAACCAATAAATATTCTTTGTGAAAATTAGTACTACTCATTCATTTTCTTGCATATGTAAATGTATATATATATATACACACACATCGAGCTTTCAGGGAATTATCATAGCTGTTGAAGTGCATAGATCATCTCATTTAAGAATTTAAAAAGTTAGAGAGAACACGCAAAGCCAAGCACGTGAAAAATTCATTTTTAATTGATAATGGTGAGTTGGTTACTGTACAATTCAAACTCAAGACTTATACCTACAGCTTTGGTACTACTATATTGAAGTGTAAATCGTCTCATCTAAAAGTTTATCATGAGAGGACATTTTGTTTCACTTAATTATATCACAAGCTGGTGATGGATGTGGCAAATTTTTTTATTATTAATATTTTCTTTTTTTAAAAGCAAATTTTGTGTTTTATTCAAAATTCAAAACGATGTGATCTTCTAATATGGTTTAACTTTTGGCAGATCTCATTTTCATGAACTAGCATTTGAGATTGAGTTATTAACTAGGCTTCGATAGAGGGCTGATCGGGTAGAGGTTTATTCTTAAGATTCAGATAAAAAAAGAGTTTCAGACTTGGATGCACATACACTAATGTACAAGTATTGCATACATTTCGATCAGTTAAGAAAGATTCAACTAATTTAAACTGCTCATATAGTAGTAAAAGTATTGTAAAGACCGTATTATATAACATGGCATTGTAGATAGAAATAAATTCGCACTTCATTTTTCTTCCCGAGGTACCCCTTTTTTATTTAAAAGACATGATTTTCAGTATGTTCCTAAATAGCGCCCCCACTGGTTCGCAATCCTTTCAGGTGAGAAGCAAGTAAGGCCCTATAGGTGTGGACATCTCCTAAAACACTAGTACTATTATTAGATATCACCTGAGAATGCCTTCCTTTTTTTTTATTGGGATACTAAAGTCATATTCATCTCATTTCTTAACTTATTTAATGTTGGATACTCATATTATATTATTCACACTTCAGTTGACAGGAATAAGTGTACGAGGAGTATTAGTATCTCACATTGATGGTGAATGTACCTACAATGTGTCTTCCTATATGATTTTGGATAGTTTTTACCTGATGAACTAAGTTTTTAGGTAGAGTTAATTAGACCTTAGATCACTATTCTTATTATAATTTTTACCTCATAAACTAACCTTTGAGGTAAAGTTAATTAGGCCCAAGATCACTTTTCTTATTAATCTTTTGTGACTTAGGTACTGTGTTGACCGACATACATCATATAGGATATTTTCGATATGGAGGAAAATGTTTTCTATTTTATTGTTTTTTTAATTTTCTCCTTTTTGGTTAGTCAAACTTTTTAAAAAAAAATAAAATGTCCCTTAAAACTGAGAAAAAATGACTAATTTTCTAGTGAAAGTAAGAAAAAAAAGTTTCACAAATAACATTCTATGTGATCTATCCTCCAACACACGTCGTCAATCTTCATCCCACCTGGTAACCTCCATTCCCCATAGCCCATGTACCCAACAACCCCCCCCCCCAACCTTTCATAGTATTATTTATCTAGATTATTATATATAAATTCTTTTATGATAATATTTTTAACATATAAACCGAACACAATTAAAGACAAGAAGAGTTGATGAAGCATCCTCCCCCTCCAATTCTACCATTTGTGTGGGAAACAACTACTATTAATTATGAGGAACAGTGTGTTCATATATGTTTTGTTCCTTCAAGCTACTAATTAATTTGAACATCAATACCACAAAAGTCCAAACGAGTAAGAATTTTTCTACATCTCAATTATTTTATGTACTAACAAAAAAATAATTCAGATTTTAGATATCAAGATATAGGCGAATGATTACACTAATATCAAGAAAGAAGTGGATGCTAATGAAATGACATATTATGTCCATATATTATATGGTATATAACGAGGTAGGGATCTACACCACCGCGAATTAGTACAATTTAAGTATACACACTGCACGAAGATGAATAAGTAGAAGAAATTACTTGTTGTTAGAGTATTCATAGACGCGTCCACGGGTGGAGAAAACAATAAGAGCAATCTCAGCTTCACAGAGAACAGAGAGTTCATAGGCTTTCTTCAACAATCCATTTCTCCTCTTGCAAAATGTAACCTGCCTGTTTGTGTTGTTCTCTATCCTCTTTATCTCTATCTTTCCTCTTCCCATCTGTCATAGTATTCATTAATTAACCACATAAAAGAGGATGATGATCATGTGAATGTTACACATTAATATATAATCAATTAACACCTATGTTTTAATTTTGAGAGTAATGAATAAAGGGGACATATGTCTATAACAAGAGAAAAAGTAGTAGAAATTTACAACAAGAAATCTCACTCTCAAGACATGAACTAAAATTGGATCATAGAGTTTTTTTTTAAAAAAAATAAAAAATATTGTTTCTACATGAAATTTGGTTATTTTTTTGACAATTTACTATCTTCACTTCAAACTCCAAAAATTTGCCCAAATCAGTTTTTGGGATGAACTTCACTCATACTCGCATAATTTTATTTATTTATTCCAAAAGAGTTCAAAAATTTATTCTTTAACACATCTTCAATAATTTTTTTAAAATTTCAATTAAATTTATGAAAAAACGCTAGCTAAAACGCTTTCAATACAAGAATCTAAGCAATAACTCATCATTTTTTTCTTCCATTCAGTAGAAATTAAAGAGATAGTTAGGTATAAATAAATAAATAAACGAAAGATGAAGCAGAAGTACCTCCATGTTGGATGTAGTAAATAAAAAAATATATAATCCAAATCAATGTTTGGAACTTGTTCTTTCTTGGAGAATTGCTCCAAATTAGATTTTAAAAAAAGTAGTATTAAAAAATAGAAATTAACGACGGACAAATAGTTATATGTATCTCTAAAACACCTCATAGAAAAAGACGTGCATGTGTAGAACTAAGGATTCCAAGAGATTAAACAAAGAAGAAATTTAAAACAAGAGATTTGAGAAATGATTCTATAATCTCTCTTTCACTAAAAAATAAAACATCCAATACAAGAATTTAAGCAATAATAACTCACATAATCATCCAAATTAATTAGTATTAGAAGAATTAAATTTTTATTTTCTTGGGAGAAGCTACCTCCAAGTATAATAAAAAGTAGTACAAATGTTTTTCCAATTCCTTTTTTTTCCCTCACCATATATAAATGACTCATGTATATGCAAGAAAAGATGCACACAAATTAAAAAAATCTTGTGTAAACATAGCTTACACACAAGATCATCATGTTTCAAGGAGATTTTTTCTTGATCGAGCAAAATTTTCCATGACAAGAGGGGGTTACTCAGATAGTAAGCACCCTTCACCTCCAACTTAGAGAGCGGTTAAAAAAAGTACACGCGCCTGATGAAATCTTTCATATTTCTATAACCTATGTAATTTGCAGATAGATCTAAAGCTTGACTCAGTTCCACACGAAACGCAAATTAATTTTGTCATAATGAACACAGAGAGAAACATTTCAGAATCTGCAAAAAAAAAAAAAAAAAATGCATGGAAGAAAGGGAAATTTAAGTTTTTTCATATATTTTTTTTCTTTCTAAAATTTGATGCTACGTAAAATATGAACGTAATAGACCTGATTGGCTTGAATTGAAAATATTGCTATTTTCCGGCGAACTTCAAAGGCTTTCGGAAAACTCACACAACTTCCAAAGACTTCTTATTTGTACACTGATCAATGAAGAAAAAACACAATTCTTATATGCTTTTCTTTCTTTTTATATATATCCCTACTTACCCTAACTTTCACCCACTGCACCCTCCGTCCATTTTTATTTGGCCACTATACTAAAAATATTTGCCCTGTTTGAAAAACACGAGAGATAATTACCATTTTGTATCTATTTATTTACCTTTGATTAATTTGTTTTCCAACATTTAGATGACGTATGGGGTGACAATCGATGATATAGTAAAATTACTTTTCGATTTATTATTTTCTAAAAGATGTGCATTGAGTCAAATATGAACAAGTAAAGATGGACGAACAGAGTATCACTCAAAATTAAAGTGAAGAGAGATAATATAGATGGCTGGCCAAGAAAATGACATTCAAATGGCTTTTTTCCAGATATAAACCAGACGTGGTGGTATGGGCTTGTTTATTGCAGACTAAAATTTCACCAATTATTGCAAAGCGTGTTATTTTTGTTTCTACTTGACTAATATGCCCCTTCTGCTATTTAAAATCTCTCACAGTTTTCTTTCAAATATTTAATAATTTTTTTTAATGAGGTTTGATATATATAAATTTTGTTTTTTTTAAAAAATAAATATTAATTCTACGTCTGAATTCATGGTAAAGATTCATATAATTAATATCAATTTGCTTGAGATTTAAGAATAATATTTTTGTTAAACTTGAAGTAATTTAATTTGATGATATAAATTTATATTGCATCTAGGAGAGGATACATGTTCAATTGAAATCATACATTTTGATGATGCATAAATTTATAGGTAAATTTTATTTTAAATTAGCAGTTACATGAATTATAACTTTAAAAATATAATTAACTCAATATTAAACATCTTAAAATGTTTAACTCATGAAATTAAAATTTTAAATCCGCTCCCGAATATCAATTGAAGATAGAGTGAAGGTTTGACTTTTTAGGGTTTTGTGAAACTGTACGTAGAAATGAAAGTTAGGGTTGATTTGTTGAGTTCCACATAGAATTCAATCAGCAGGTATATGCTTAATTAAGACAGAATCAAGCAATTTTCGTGCGATGTGATTATGTTTTTCTCAATTTTTGTTAATGTCTGATTGGTCAATATTAAAAAAAAAAAAACTAATAATAAAGGTAATGACTTTTCTTGAAAATAAAAAATAAATAAAATGATTTCCAAAAGTAGTAAAAAATAAAATTTCCGTAAGTTATATTTCAGTCCGTCATCCAACACACTCTATCCCTCCCTCACACCCACACCTTTCATATTATTTGCATATATAATTATATGTAAATATTTTTTACCTATGTACTAAATACTAATTACTAAATCTTAAAATAAATCATTTATTTCTCATCATATCAAACATACCATTAGTTTATATTTCCTTTCATCAGAATTGGAGGATCTTAGTTTGTACACTTTCCAAATCACGTAATTAATTATAGACGATGACTTTTCACCATTTTTTTAAAGAGTTAATACCTTAAAAAATGGGGAAAGTACACAAATTACTATTCATAAAATTAAATTAATTATCCTGTTTCATCCTTCTTTTTTCAAGCATGAATCAGTATGGCATCAGCTTAATCACAGCTATGAATTAGTCCTTATTCCTTAATGATACTTTCTTTGTATATAAATATATCACATTGTGATGCTGGGTATGGAGAAAATCTTGTTGGGAGCGCCACCCCCGAATGACCCTGCAGAGCGCGATCCGGATTTAGTCGGAACTTCAATGTGGGCTCCGGACACCGGGTGGAAAATACTTATTTATCCTTAATCTGAGGTCTTAGATTCGAGTCTCCTTGGGTGGACATCATGTGAGAAACAAAAAAAATATATGCCACGTTAATATCATATAAAATTGAACTCTTTAACAACAACCACTTTTTTTTTACCCTCCCTAGGAGCTCCCACCCCTTTTGCTCCCTTAGTGACTCAAACTCGCAATCTTCGGGTTGGAAGTGAGGGGTGCTTACCATCTGAGCAACTCTCTCTCGTCAACAACAACCACTAGTTTATTTATTAAAAAAAAAAATCATAACTTTTTACCCTGGTAAAAATGAACACAAAATTTATATTTAAAATATGACTATTCTTTTCTAATTTGTTTTACCAAAATTAACTTGCTAAAATATGACTATATTTTTTTTTTCTTTCATACGTTAAATCATTTTTAATGTGACTTCATATAATTCTTTGACCAGAATCTTGGGTTCAAGTCTCCTAGGATACAAAGTTGCTTTTGTTAAAGACGGTTTTACCCAATGTAGACTTTTCAACGCAAATCCAAATTTAATCGGACTCTAATATGAATACTGAACACCAAACATCCAACGAAAAACAAAAAGAAAATATGACTTCTACACAATATCTTTCAATGTGTTTAATGTGGATTTGCATAGTTTGAAATGTACTTTAGACGATCTATATGAATGTTACTTTTACCACTCAAAAGATTTCTTCTAGATGGTAAATCTTGACCTTAGATGGGTAAATTTGGGGACAGTAAAATCTCCAAAAGAACAAAAAGGAATTGTGATCAATTCATAGGTTAAAAATCCCTCAGAGAATCTAAGATAGATTGCCATCAGTGCTTTGCAAGAAAAAGTATAACAATTAATTTCAACTATATGTGTGACACAATAATTTTTTCGAGCTGTCATTATGTACTCATAGTAAAAGGACATCAAAATAAAGAATTAAATTTCTCTCCCATACTTGAAAATGGAAGATTCTTAATTACACTTAGTCAAATCTCATTATAACGATATTTCACGGATTGATTTTCCTTAAAATCAATTTTACATGTTATGTAGAAACTTCTTTGTAATAATATATTACATATAAAAAAAGACTCATATAACAATACACTTTTTGTAAAACATCCCTCTATAATATTTATACTCAAATATATATATTGTGTGATAAAGTATTTTGTAATAAATATATTACATAAAGTAAACTTCTTCAAGTACAAATACTTCTTAAAAATAATTGTATTTAAGTGGTGCTCATCAATTATGGTCATAATTTTACGAAAAAAACTATCGATATAAGTTTATCTTTTTTACATTCATGATCAATCTAATTTTGCATACTTTAGTTTATTACAATTAAATGAAATCTAAATATCAAATTTCAGTATATATATATATATAACAATACGTCATTATATCAGTATGAAATTTTCAGAAAAACATTGTCATCATAGAAATATTTGACTGTATAAATATTTTGTATATAGAATTTTATTTTATTTTATTATCCTGAAGAAAATTTCCTTAAGTAATAAACTAACCTTTAACAAAGCTAAATTATTGCGGCTCAACGTAACTTTGTGAGTTTTTTTTTCTTTTTTTATGAATTTTAACAAGACATATATTCCCCACAAATATTTTTTTTCTAATTTTTTGCCCATCAATTGACTTAACGAGATAAGGAATGTCCGAGTAATAGACAAAATTATGTCATTTTCTTAGACAACAACAACAACCAAAAAAAAAAAAACTAAAGCTGAATAATTCATAAATTATTCTAAGAGGCCAAATGAGCAAATCATTAATTTGACCAAAGGTTATATGAGATAAAATTTACTGGATAATTAAAATGGCTTAAATAATGGGTCATAGTCATAGCTAACATGTAAACTCTTATTAAATTTTAAATTCTTTTGTTTATTTTTTTTAATAATTTTTTTAAGTCTTTGATAATATTTTTCTTTTGTTATGAATATATATAATAACATTAAAAAAAGGCATTCTGAAAAAAATCATAAGATTTTCAATAAATCTATTTGAGCTAATCACAACTAAGTTTTAAATGCGATGAATTAAACAAAACAAAATATGTAGAATAACCCGCTTAAACTTAATCAAATCATATTTTTATGGGCTCTTTTTACTGCCCTTAAGTTATCTACTAGTCAAATGAGAATGAAAGATATTTGCTTTGGAACTTTGAAGGAAAGGTAAGATTAATTGTTGAAAAAGATAAATATCAAAATATATACTTAATTCCTCCATCCCAAAATTGTAATATCATAAGTTGCGGTGACCAAGTTATGATTGTGTCCCAATTTTAAATTTATAATTAGTATATTTAGTGTTAACTAAGCATATAAATAAGCCCAAAAGAAAAAAAATAAAAACTACACAGTATGACAAACATTAATATATATTTAAAATAAATAGCTATAGTTTATTTTTATTTTATGTTATATGGATATAACTACACAATAAATACTTCAGTCATCGCTTATATGCTTAGGCAAATATCCTTTCTCCAATACTAGGATAATAATATTATCCGAAACGATCATGTATTTTGTTATCAATTGCATAAGTAATAATAATATATAAATATTAGCTTTTGAACCAAAAAAAAAAAGTTTCCCTTTCTTAATCATAAACAATCTTTTCAAAGGTGTATAAGCCAAAGTTTTGATGGAAATTAGTTTCACATGTTCTTTTTTTTATTTTTTGGCTGGACTTTGGACCACCAATTGAAGTCTTTTTCATTTTCCATTTTTGGTTACTAATCAGGTGGTCAGATATTAGGTTTAGAAAAATTGGATTTTGCGGTTAAATGGTTTATGTCTATTTCAAAGATAGTGGTATTCATAATATTATATTTATGATCTTCTTCTGCAATTCAAGCCTCCTTTATTTGTAGGTGGTCCCAAGTCTTATGTATTCCCTTCTGTTTCCCATTTCATCTTTCCAGATCTATACATTTTCTTTAGGGCCGGTGAAAAATTATTCGCACCAGGTTTACATCAAGCCAATGAATGTATGTGTACTTTTTATCACTTAACTAATCATGGTTAACTCTTATGGTTATTTGTTTAGTTAATTGGGTGTAAACACTAGGTATTGGTTAGAGATAAACAAAATTTTCTCATGAAAATACAATTTGTCTAACATGCTCAAGTTTGGGAATAGTTAGGTAATTGACCCGCTTATTTATTAGTTTAGCTCATTTTAACCTAATCTATTGTAACTCATTTTTTTATGGATTGATAGGTAGTTCAAACTGACTCACGAGAAATCATTTTAATCTTTTTTGATATTTTATATATAGTCATAAAAAAAGAAAAGAAAAGTTAGCTACTAAAAATTATAAAATTAAAATTTATGACTCACATTATAGTCATTTCAGCTTAAGTAACTTTTGGCCAGTTATAACTTGTTCATTTAAAATTCAATTCATTTTGACCAGCTCAAATTCAGCTTAATTAATCCATCCATGACACTGCTACTCGGCACGAGCAACTATTTACCCTTTCTTTAGTGTACTTCTGCATAGAAGATTCAAGTCCTAATTAAGGATAGTTTGCTAACTGGTTTAGAGATGAGTTATGCATGTATATTAAATCATGTATAAGTAATATCATGTTTGATATATAATTTAATAGTTGGTTAGGAGGTGAATTATTTATGTATAAACTAATAAGGTGTTTAGTTTGCAACTTAGAAACTATATAACTAAAACAGGTATAAGTAATACAGAATAGAAGGTGAAACAACTGATATGAAAAACACTAAGCAATGTATTAGTAATGCAAGAATTAGTTATGCGAAAATCAATGTATTGTTTTATACAAGGTTTATGAGTGAGACTTGCTCTGATAATCAACAATAATTAAAGTTAATGACTAATAAAATTTACAAATACTAAGACAAAATTAAAGGTCAAAAGGGTGAAAGAGAAATCAAAGGTCTTCCACTAGCAAAATACTATACCACTAAATTTTTTTTTAAAATTCAATCAGTTGCTTCAATTCTAGCTTGATAAAGGCAAACAATACATGGAGATTAATTTTACAAGTTGCTGCTTAAAAAGGAAAAATCCAACAAACTGCATGAGCAGTTTAGCTTAATATGGGGATCAAATTATTGTACTTTCTGAGGATATTAATTATTCAAGAAAAGAAAAGTCAGCTATGTAATAATTTTAATCACAGCAATTATTACATTTTGAACTAAATAATTGAATCTTAATCGCTTGAAACTTCATTTGTTCCTGTACTTATAATAATACATTATTTTACATTTCACAGAAAATTATAAGACCATATGTAGCATAGTGAATATGGTGTTAAAATTAAGGTTCTATTCTTTAATGCATACGCAATCGAAAACTAGCAAAATGACACGTGGAGAGATGTCGCACTGGGACTTCTTATGATAAGGCCAAATGCACTGCACAAATCCATATTCACAATGTGTAAAAGGAACGTACTCCTTTCAAGATTTTTTCTTTGTTCTCGAAAATTAAATTTGAGATATCTAATTAAGCGTTAAAATATTAAAATTGTATGTTTCTATAATTTCGTGGTGGGTTCAATTTGTGGATTAGTCAACAAACAAGAAAATTAAAGCTGGTGTTTCAGTGTGTGAATATTCGAAAGAAAAAGTTAATATCTTATGGTGTGAACTGAGAGTTATTTCCTAGACTAAAAAGGGAAACATCCTCAATAGAGTAACTTACTATTTATAAGTCCATTATACAATTTGGACCACATCCAGTTTTAGGTAAACCAATAAAACAATATATATATCTTTTTTTTAATTTCTTAGTTCTAAGGGATTATTCAAGTGACTCCAAGTCCAAGATCAACTAATAGTTTATATTTTCATGTTAAACTATGTTTTTTTTAAGTGGAATAAAAAAGTTATACTACTTGCTTTTGTAGTTTTAATGTTATGATTTTTGGTTAATTGATTTTGTTACTGGTCAGCCTGAAATTCAGTTATTAGTGAATTTGTTTGAAAAAGGTTTTTAGCAACAATATTATTTCAATTATTCATAAATTCTTGATTTAAGGTTTGAATTGAAAAATATTTAAAAAGTTAAGCAAATAGTTAATGATAATTAAAAAAAAAAATCTTATTCGATCTCTTAGAATAATAATGTAAATTACTTGAATGATGAACAAATGCTTGAATAATTGAATATTTGCATTGAGCACTGGATAGCAATGTCATATTGCGACAAAAAAATAGATTAGACACAATTCAGGAGTTACGGGATATATTTTGATTTGACCTATTACTAACCAACTTAATTCCCTAACCCTACACATTTATTAGTCATATAACGTGAAGATCGTGAACTTCTTGATAAGATAAATTATGATCTCTTGAATTTTGGAATGTTGCTTTTACACATATCTATTTATTTTTATTTTTATATATTTTCAAACACCACATATTCATACATAGGAATTCGAATGCAGACATTAACACTTGATGATGATCTCCACTAGCTTCAATCAATAGGTAGGCAAATATCAAAGTGCATCCTTGCCATGTGTCTAATTCTCATTTTTGTCACATATATATCTATGTATATACATGTATATTATTAATGTGCCAAGGGATGTTTGCATTTTTATGTGAAATCTAGAAACCATGGCAACTCGGTAGAGTTATATAAAATAAGTTTATATAAGATAAAATGAGCGAAAATTAAAAATCATGATAATTTTACAGAGTAAATGAAATAAATTTATATGAGGTCCTTTGACTGAAAATTAAAAATCCTGATAATTTTGTGGATTAAATTAAATGACTTTACATGAGGTGGCATGAGATTTTTGTTTTAGAAATCATGATAATTAAATAGAATGAATGTAATAATTTTTTATGAGATGATGAGTGAAAACAAAAAAAACCATACCATTTAAGTACAGTAAATGGAATAAGTTTAAATGAGGTACCGTGAGTGAAAACTAAAAATTATTACAATATGGGAGATTGTAAGTTGTCCAACAAGATAATTGGTTGAATATAACATCAAAATTTATCAATTTGTCTTGACTTACATGCCACAATTGACATTACCATCTTCACGCACTCAACTTAATAATATCCTAGTTTGAATTTTAAAAAAAAAGGCCATTTATGAACTATTGTTAAAACCAGTGATAATTTTTAAACATGGTATGAAAATATCTTTTTTGTGCAAAAAAAATTATATATATCACCGCTTTAAAGTGAATTGAAATGATATTTTGTAAATAAGTAATTGTCTTGAATATGTTAACAATTTTTTATTTTTCAATCGCCTGGAGAAACAACCAAGCTATATGAAATGATTATTTGGAAGTCCAAAGAAAAATTATTGCCAATTAACCAAACATAGTTCCTTTTGAGTTTAAGGCTAATATGATTGTCAATAGAGCTGGTAACTCAACCTATGTGATTAGAGATCCCATGAAGTAGGTTCATATGGGTAATAGCAAGTTAATATTGACACTGCGCACTAACTGAGAGTGCTTGAACTGCTACTGAAAATGAGGGATGAATTATTAACTCTTAATGAATTTATAGTCCTTAATTAAGAATGGTATATTTAAAGCAGTATACACTTGATGAATTGATCACCTATATGAGAAGTGGAGTATGGCCGCTGTTATGAGACTTTGGTCTAGTCTCTAGAGCTCTCATGAATACCAGGCATGCGCATGGCCTATTGGCACAAAACCACGTTGAACATCAAAATTACTGAGGTCAAAATGTGATTGGTAAAGTCTTTGATTTACGAAATTTGACCAAAAAAAAAAAGAAAAGAATATTGGGCCGTTAATTACGGGTCGAGGTAAAGCCTTGTGTAATACATTGGTTAGGCTTGAAAGAACATTCTAGGCCCAACCCACTTAATAGGCCCACGAATGACAAAATTGGAGAACTGCGCAACGGTTCTGGCGAATTTCAGTTCATAGACAAAACCCTTACATCTCTCTGTGTATGTATTTTTGTTCGTGATTTTACTCTCAAAAGCAGGGCTTAGCTAGGGATTTAAGCTCTCTCACTGTTAACAAATGTCTTCTACACTCGAAATCGAAGCTCGAGAGTAAGCTTCTTCTCTGTCTCTCTATATATGTTCGCCTAATGATTTTTTTTTTCTTTTTGGATGTGTGGAAAAATTATATCATGAATTTTTAGAATTTGAAATGAGCAAGGGTATCTGTTGATATAAGAGAGGGATGTGATAAAGAAGTCTTATTTGTTGTATATGGTACCTCATGACTATAGAATTTGCTTATTCTGACCAAAAGTAAGGTGAAAATCGAAACTTTAATTGTAGTACCCTTTGCTTTGATCTTATATGAGAAATAAATAGCATTGCAACTGGCTGGGGGCACCATCATTATGAAAAAAAGGAAAAAAAATAGAGAGGAGAAGACGAGCAGAATGGATATAGAGGATTCATGTATTGTCATCCTTAGTGGTTGAGGTATAGTTGATGAGTTGTATAGAGACACTGATATCTTATGAAAAGTAATATAGAGGGGGTACCACTATCAAGGCTGCAACTTTTACCTTACCTTTTTGTATAGTTAAGTAAAGAAGAGTTCTTGCAGCACTTGTGACGTTTTTTTAAAAATAACCATGGTGTTCGGGCCAACTTGTGTGCACCTCGACTAATTCCACGGGGCACCTGCCACCTCCTACCAACATAGGTATCTGCTACCAAATAACTCTCTATCCAACAAGGCTAGGATAGATGAGAAGAAATCACCTAATATATTTGCCCCTGCTGGGAATTGAACCTGATAGCTCGTGGTTCTCAACCCACTTCATTGACCATTAGGCCACACCCTTGATCAGGCTAAGCAAATTTTTGTTCTGGGGCACCATGTATAACAAGAAGACTTCTTGCAATGCTCTTTGCATTTATCCGACCCATATTTATGTCCACATTACTGGATAGAAGCTGTTTCTGAACTGATGCATGTATAAATAGCAGTTCTAGCTAGTTGAGCTATTTGTTGTCAGGACCATTTTTCTTTCTCAAGAAAACCATTTGACATTGCTCTTATTGAAGATACTTCCTTGCAGACATATCAATTGGGAACAACATAGGAGTATCTTATTGTTATTGTTGTATGTGAGAGATGATGTTATCTTTCTTTTTTGTAGTGTCATTAAGATAGTTCTTCAATTCTGCAAGGAGAACTCTCTGCATCAATCTTTCCAGACGTTGCAAAATGAGTGCCAGGTTTCTCTTAATACTGTGGATAGCCTTGAAACCTTTATAGCTGATATTAATAGTGGAAGATGGGATGCAGTACTACCTCAAGTTGCACAACTTAAGCTTCCTAGAAAGATACTGGAGGATTTATATGAGCAGGTCTGCACCTCTTCATTTTTCAAAGAAACCTTAATGCCTTAACTTTAATATGTTATCCTCTTTTAAATAGTGGTTTTAAGGTTATTATCCTCTTACTTGCTCGTTTTATGGATTCAATGTTCTTGAGAGTTGTATTAAATATGTTGGATGTGAGAGTTAATAGTATTTGTTAGTGAAGTAATAGATTGTGTATACTGAGAAACATGCACCACAACTTCTTGGCTGCCTGGCTGTGAATAAAGAAGTGATTCACCTCCTCCTAATTTTCTTCAGACATATTGCATATACTGCACATTGCGATGTCCCAACTCTGCAGTTTTGCTTGTGTCAAAATTGCTTCGTGGTAATCCAACAAAATATGGCCACTTTAGGTGGTGCTTCTCTCTCTGTATTATCTTCCAAGGCCATTGTATGGTGGTACTTTGATTCTTGCTCTGATACCCAGATTTAACAATGTACTTCCATGATTTTGATGTTTCTATCTAACTGTATCTTTTACAGCTGGGAACATTCTAATCTTCTCCAGCTTCCCCAACAGAGTAATAATCCTCTCGACTTCCCAGACTTAACAACTTATTCTAAATGTAGTTCCCATCTTCTTTGTGACCAATGTTGTGTCACTGTTACATCAGTATTAACTGCCATATTTAATGATCTGGGGATTCTTTCTTTAGTGGAATATGGCCAATCCAAGTGTCTTGCCAGAACCTCCTCTTCATTCTATTTCCCACTGACAAGCATATATTTTTACATGATCCTCCTGTAGATTTATAGTACTCTTCCACACTTCTACTCCATGAGAGCATACTGGATCAGTTTCCTTCTTCCCTTGCCTAGCAATTACAATGTATTTCCACAATGGGCTGTTCTTTGAGTTGTACCTCCTACCTCCATAGCCATTCTAATAAAAGGCTCTTGTTGTGCAATCTACGCTTGTTGATGCCTAAACGTCATTTCTGCTGTGATGACTATTTTTGTAATGACAGCTTGTTCTCCTAGTTTCCACTCCATAGGAAATCTCTTCTCAGCCAACCTGTTATCTTTTCCACTTTTTCTGGAAGGGTAAAGAGTGACATCACAATATATTTTCTAACTGTCTAATACACTATTTGTTAACATGCCTTCCCCCGCCCCCAACATACACAAAAAACCAAATGACAAATTTTGCTTCTTCCAACTTGACAATATCCTTTCAAGCATCTCTTTTACCAATTGCAAATGGTATTGCATTTGTATTTGGCTCCCAATTGGAATCCCTAAGTATGTGGTTGTTGGGTTCCACTTTGCATCCAAGTATCTCTGCCATGTTGATTTCATATCTCGTGATTGTTGCATGCTTGGACCGGGCTGGACATTAGTTTCTCGTGATTGCTGCATACTTGCACCTGGGCAGAACTTTAGAATTCAGTTTTGTGTGACTGACTCATGCACTCGGTAGAACTTCAAAATTTAGTTCAATGTGCTTCTTTGGCAATCTGGTTTTGTATTCAGATGAACTTCAGCTTGATGGAAAAATATTGAAGTGCAAATATTTTTAACTTTCTTGGTTTTCTCTGATGTATTTGATCACCTTTTGCTGTCTTTTCAGTACAACCTTTTCTGCTCCTTACTCTTTCCTTTATCTGATAGATTGTCTTAGAAATGATTGAACTTCGAGAGATGGATACTGCCCGAGCTATTTTAAGGCAAACCAACGTGATGGGTGTCATGAAACAGGAGCAACCAGAAAGATATTTGCGGCTCGAGCATCTACTAGTTCGGACT
The DNA here is from genome assembly GCF_019186545.1 of Solanum stenotomum. Classification (NCBI taxonomy): domain Eukaryota; kingdom Viridiplantae; phylum Streptophyta; class Magnoliopsida; order Solanales; family Solanaceae; genus Solanum; species Solanum stenotomum. The sequence goes on along the minus strand of NC_064289.1, from coordinate 11,718,127 downwards.
TACTTTGATCCTCATGAGGTTAGAATCATTCTATTAAAAAAATGATTAAGCTATGTGGTCTTTTCTTTATGTCGCTAGTTGAGATTTGAACACCCTCAGTGATTGTTGTTTGTATTATTCACAATGCAATATTAACTGCGCAAGTATACTTGTTTTACTTTTCCATCTCAAAAAAAAGTATTCTTGTTCTTCATAAATAAAGAAGAAGAAAATATTATACTTGTTTCTTACATGTGCTTAACCTACTGTTAGATCTCTGATGGTGTAAAATAATTGGTCTTTCTTAACCAGCTGCCGCATCCTTAACTGCTTGAAGTTGTCTTGATACCCTTGGCTTGAGGTTTGACTGAATGTGGATTTTGACCTTGCCTGCAAATGTTATATGTGCAGGCTTATAATGACTCAACCAAGGAGAAAAGGCGTGCCCAAATTTCCCAAGGTTGCCAAAATCCCACTTTGCTTAGATTGATAAAACATTTAGTTTGAATTTTGAAAGAAATCTAGAATGAAGATATTTGCAATACATGCAAATGTTGCATGTAACACAGGAGCAAGTTTTATGAGAACAGCTGTTTCGTTTCAGTACTCAGAGCAATTAAATGTTAGCAATCTGTCTTGATATTATAGACATAGATGCATGGTGCCGAGACGAATGTAAAGCTGTTTAGCCTGTTAAACTATTCGAAGAGGTATTGAATGATCACCTGAGATGTGACTACATCAGAAAAAAAAAGTACAACCACCTGAGATGTGATTTGAAGTAAACCCCTTGAAGTAGTTTCGTAAGGTTCCTGCCAAGTAAAGGGAAGGCGTACTTCCTAATTTGATCACTCGTTCTAAGTACCACTACATAAAAAGCTGCATCTTACTATCGTTCCTATTACTTTCTCTCACATTCCCACCAGATTAACATCTCATTGCTGCAATTCCTCCTATGAACCGTCTCTATTCTAATTTATGTTCTTTGAATATGTTATATTCTGAGATCTGTATTATCTTATCTGCATAACGATGGCCTTATAGTGGTCTTCCACGTCTTTGTAATTCATTAAGAAGTACATTAATTCTACAGTACTAAATAGGGCTGAACAGTTTATGATATTTCAGGATTGAAATGGTTGGAGTGTCGTTGTCAATTATATGTACTTATTTATGCATAATTTGGTTAACAACACACTTAAGATTATAATATATCTTCTTTGGCTGCATGCAGCGCTTTCTGCTGAGGTTTCTGTTGTTCCACCATCACGCTTAATGGCTTTGATTGGTCAAGCCTTGAAATGGCAACAGCATCAAGGTGAGATATATTATTTTCATCACTGATGGAAATCCCACCTCTAGATTCTCAATTGACTTGTTAGTAATTAACATGAAACTTCTGAGCATTTTCACTTTGTTGAAGAGTAAGCAAACATTGATTTTCATGCTCATGTATCCGACAACACTTTTCAGGTTTACTTCCACCTGGAACACAGTTTGATCTATTCCGAGGAACAGCTGCTATGAAACAAGATGAAGAGGATATGTATCCGACAACACTTGGTCACACTATTAAGGTTTGTTGGTTTACATTAAACTCTTTTTATTTGCATGTTAGGTTTAAAATTTGTGTTGCATGTTAGGGTTGTTATAACTTCATCAAAGAGATATGTTGTTGAGACAATCAAACTTTCAACCTTTGGATTTTGCTTCAGAAGTCTCTGTGAAATTTCAAAAACATGGTGACCTAGATTTATTTGAATATCTATTTTATCTTATTTTCTTTTATATTTGTTTTTCATGCTCATTATCCTTTGGAAGGTTAGAGCAGAAGGGGGAGTTTACTTTTTGTTATTCCTATTATGAATCTACCCACATGCTGAAACTGCTCTCAGCTGGTTTATCACCTTCATGCATGTTTTATCCCTCCATTTTTCTTTTTACTGGTGTCTTTCTCTGTTAATAGGCTTCTCACTGGATAAGTTTGTCCAGCTATTTTTCCTAGTCTCTGTTTTTTTTCTTTGTTTCAGGCCTTGTCCGTTTTCCTCTTTCAGGAGTAATAAGGGGGAGTGAATGGGAAATTTAAATCTGATAATTTCATTTAAGTAATGGATTTTGTGCTGCAGTTTGGTAAGAAGAGTCATCCAGAATGTTCTAGGTTCTCACCGGATGGACAATTTCTTGTCTCATGCTCAGTTGATGGATTTATTGAGGTATGCTAAAGCTAAGTCTCTCCCCATGCTATCTTTCACTTTTATTCCTTCTCTTTTATGCTTTATTGATGGTATAGAGTTGATCCAATTTATTTTTACATTTCTCACCAGGTCTGGGATCACATAAGTGGAAAACTGAAGAAGGATCTTCAATATCAGGCTGATGTGAGTTATACATTTATTTCTTTTCAATTTTCTGATTATTTTTTGGGCTGTATTTTCTTGGAATTCAAGTGTAATTCTTTGGCTGTTTCATCTCTGTATGTTACTACTGGTGCTAAATCTTTGCTGGGAGCAATTGCAGTTTTGTGACTTCTACACTGTATTTGCCAAATATATTAATGAATAGAAGATATATCATATTTCAGCTGTCGGTTTGCTAGTTGTCTTGTGAATTGCCTTAAGCAGTTATTCCTTTGTAAATGTCAATATGCAGGAAGCTCAAATATAAAGTAAGTTGTTTTTATCAAAAAGGATGCAAAGCTGTTTGTTATCTAGAATTTCATAAATATAGGGTCATTTGTTTTTCTTCCTCCTTTTTTTTGGTGTGTGTGGGGAGTTTTGTCTATCGTGCTGGATTCCTGCTTCTTTCATTTCCTAATCAGCAGCTGATTCATCTGAATTTGTGTGTAGTTATTTTTTTGAACTCTGGATGTTCATGCTTGTGGTTGAATCTTTTGTATTTTCTGACTTGCTGTATATTTATGTAGGAAACTTTTATGATGCATGATGATGCTGTCCTTTGTGTTGATTTTAGCAGAGACTCGGAGATGCTTGCGTCTGGGTCACAAGATGGAAAAATAAAGGTAAATGTTTAATTTCTATTCAGCTTTATAGTTTATACAGTAAAAACCTTTAGTCTTGATGTAGTATAAGGTTTCATTCGAAATGCATCAACTAGATGCACATCATAGATTACAATACGAAGATGTGTCTGCTCATGTACAACAGTTTATTCTAACACTAGAGAGGTCAGAGGATTCAATCTGAAAGAAAGTTCATGACTAGTTACATGTGCCTTTGTTTAACCAGAAAAAAAGGTTCTAGGTGTTTGGCTAGGAGTTGTGATACCATCAAAACATCTTCTAATTCCTGTCATTCCAGATGCACCGAAATTTTCAAGCAGGCCCCATTTTCCAGACTTTCTTGATGGATTTTCCAACTCTCCATGAACATAAGCACTCATAGGCTTTCTTACATTATTAGGCATGACCCAAACAATTCCGTAAAGTGAGAAGAACATGTTCCAGATATATAGTAAAACTTTTCGATTTCTTATTATCTTCATCCTGCCAATTTGACTAATGGGATAACTGAGACACTTTAGGAAGTCTTGAGCTATGTTGCTCGGAATCTTCAAAAATGTCATTGGGTGGGTGCGTATCAGATCCTTCAAAACTGGTACAGTTTTTGGAGGGTCCAACATGGGTGCGGCAACATATTTAGAGAATCCAAGCAACTTAGGTCTTGAGCAATTTGTTATAACATTGTTATGCTGTGATTGCACTTCAGATATGTATTATGTGCAAATGCTATTTGATGTTACATCCTGAAGCATTTAAATGAAGCAACTTATTGTGTTGCCTTATATGTTAAATTAATTGAAAACAGCTTCAAAAAGATCCTTAATAATTTACGTATAAAGAAAGAAATCTTTTACATTTGTTGGAGCTGGAGAAGAAGGATTCAATAATCAATTGAAAGAGAGAAGAAACAAAATTATAATGGCTATTTTTGCTTAGCGTTGCCTCTTTGATCAGAAACTTTAATTACTGAATCAATGCGAGAGTCCAAGTTGTCAAATTTATGGCACATCCTTCATATGCCTATACATATCTCTATTTTAGCTAGTTAAAGATAGTAATTGGTAGGATATTGGACAGCCCTTAGCAGAGTGTCATGTTTGAACTTTGTTTTTAGGCTTTTTAATCCCGTCTTTATGGGTTGGTTCGGTGTTTTGTACTCCCTCTGTTTAAAAATGAATGACCTCCTTTCCTTTTTAGTCTGTTTAAAAAAGAATGCCCNAAATTAATTGAAAACAGCTTCAAAAAGATCCTTAATAATTTACGTATAAAGAAAGAAATCTTTTACATTTGTTGGAGCTGGAGAAGAAGGATTCAATAATCAATTGAAAGAGAGAAGAAACAAAATTATAATGGCTATTTTTGCTTAGCGTTGCCTGTTTGATCAGAAACTTTAATTACTGAATCAATGCGAGAGTCCAAGTTATCGAATTTATGGCACATCCTTTAAATGCCTATACATATGACTCTATTTTAGCTAGTTAAAGATGGTAATTGTTACAATATTTGACAGCCCTTAACAGAGTGTCATGTTTGAACTTTGTTTTTAGGCTTTATAAAATATATAAGAACATAATGACTTCTGACAAGCTCATCACGTCTTTATGGGTTGTTCGGTGTTTTGTATATAGTACGGGATTAGTGTCATCTTTAATATTAATATGGTTACAACTTACAATTAGAAGTCGAGAAAGCTATGAAATTTAGGGAACACATTACAATTCATCAATAAAAATGATGAAGATGAAGTGCAAATCGTCAAATTTATTGTATCTGTTGCATATTCCTGTATATCTGGTACCAGTACTAATGCCAGACTTGAATATGTTCTTTTTGATGATATGTTTTACTTATATTTCTTTGAATAACCCCACAAATAAGTGGTATATGGGAATAATTAAGATTGTGTTTCACTACCAAAAAACCAACAATCAATCTATACTAACTGGAATCTTGTAGGTGCTCCAAAACTTTACAAGAAATAATGACGGTCAGCTTATCTGTACCAAGGAATTCACAAACTCTTCAAAAGTTTTTGATTCCTTTTATTTCTAAATTCCTCACTATCTCCTCTTCATTTTTGCCCAACTGAAACAAAATTACCTACGCAATATCAAACGCATTCCATAGTCCATATCATGCCCCAGAGTCATTGCGCTAGTTGGTGATGAATTATTAAATGTTTCACGTCTTCCCTGACCGTGTGCACATGTGGCACCAACTGATGTGAGTCACCCTCTTCCTCAAGTTTTTAACGGTTAGAATGGGTCCTCAGGCTCCAGAAGCTATTTGTGCTTTAAGGAATGTGGATATATAAATCACCTTTTTCTACATCTTTCCATAGTTTCCAATTATGGGTCTATTACTAGGTAAATGGGTGATGTCTTGTGACTTGATTACAGCTTGGAGATGCATGATGGGTAGGAGAAGGAGAAAACAACAGTAAGCGATTGTGTTCTATCCATCCACGCATACTTTGGGTAATCTAGAAAGCAAGGAACATCAGGTGTTTCGGGAACAAAGAAGCTGCAACATATTTTGAATCATAGTTGCTTGTAGGAACTCCCTTTGAGATCTGAATTTCTCTATAGTGTAGGCGTAGAACATATATACTGGGAGGTGGCAGGTATCCCATGGAATTAGTCGCGGTGCGCGAAAGTTGGTTCAGACACCACGGTCATCAAAAAGTAAAACGAACATGGTTACTTCTGTTCATGGACAGAACAACAGCTGCTTTGTGCTCACCATAATACAAGTTCTTCCTTATAAGCACCTCCATCTTATGTCCTTTTTCCTGATGTCAACGTGTTAGATCTGATTTTGGACTGCTTGTTCTTATGTTACTGTGTTTTATAGGTCTGGCGCATAAGGACTGGTCAGTGCTTGCGTCGCCTTGAACGTGCACATTCTCAGGGTGTCACCAGTCTTGTCTTCTCTCGAGATGGAACTCAGATCTTAAGCACATCCTTTGACAGCACAGCGAGGTTTTTTTTCCTTTGACCATTTACTGCGATGGCATGTCATCAGGAGCTGTTAGGCGTAGTGGTTTTAGCTAAATGATATCCTCAAATGTGCCGTTATAGCTATTAATTAATTACTGTTGGTCTTGGTTGGGAGAAGCATGCCTGATATCTCTGTTTCATTTGTTGTAGAATTCATGGCCTAAAGTCAGGTAAATTGTTAAAAGAATTCCGCGGACATTCATCTTATGTGAATGATGCCATCTTTACCTTTGATGGCTCGAGTCATCACCGCATCTAGTGACGGCTCAGTGAAGGTAAGATTATTGTCTTTCAAGTTTCAAGTGAAGGTTGAGAGAAGCATGCTATTTTCTTTTCCATTTATATTGGGGTTATCTGCTTTATTCTGTGTGCATTATTTGTCTGAGTTGCCTCAAAACAGGTCTGGGATGCCAAAACTACAGAGTGTTTGCAGACATTTAGACCACCTCCTCCTTTAAGGGTATTCAATTTGCCTGGGGCATATTACCACTATATTACTTATTATTTGTTAGTTTTTCTCAGGATACCTTCTTTTACACGATTTCGTTTTTTGAACTCGTTTGAATTCCTTTCTCTTACAGGGCGGCGATGCATCTGTGAATTCTGTCCATCTTTTCCCTAAGAATACTGATCACATTATAGTGTGCAATAAGACATCATCTATTTATCTGATGACACTTCAAGGACAGGTAAGCATTGTTGTTTGTGGATCATTCTTCTTTCCCATTCGTTAGGTTGTTGTTTTGGGAGATTTTTCCCTTTGCCAAAGTGAGGAGTGAACAAGTTGGGGGAGTGGAAGCATTTTTGACAAGCAACAGTTACAAATCAAAATGTCAAATTTATTTTCTAAAAGAAGTTAACATAAGGATAATGAACTGAAGTGGTTGTAATCTTTCAAAATTTTAGAGAACACAAATGGTAAGTGAACTTATGCTGTGCAATTGTCATGTAGGTCGTCAAAAGTTTCTCATCTGGTAAAAGAGAAGGTGGAGACTTTGTGGCTGCTTGTCTATCACCAAAAGGAGAATGGATATACTGTGTAGGTGAAGACAGGTATGATATGAAATTTCTGTCCCTTTGCTTCATTGGAGTTTCAAGATTGGTACTATTATTTCTTATTTCAAAGGGAAAAGAGAGAATGACTTTGATGAAACCTTGGTGAAAAAAAAAAACTTCGATTTTATTTCATCCTTGAGGATTCCTCTCCTCTTACATTTAACAGACTTCAAGGACTTGCTTCGTCTCTAAGATTGAACGTAGTTACTCACTTTAATTTTTTCGAGTTATTCTGAAACTATTACAGCTCTCTTGTATATCTACTTTTGAACTGTCATTGCTGATTGTACAGTGGCAAATATTTTGTGTCTTTTTTCCATCACTAAAAGTGCTACTTATTTGAACTTCATTAAGTGGATGATATTGATATTTAATGCAAGGATTTATCCCATTTATGCTGATCATGTGGTTTGTGCATTTCAACAGAAACTTGTACTGCTTTAGTTATCAATCAAACAAACTGGAGCATCTGATGAAGGTAAGCTTCAACTCTGACATGAAGTTTGATTACTTGTTGTCACAGTTACAAGTCCTACTTGTAGAGTTAACGATTTGAGTTTGGTATCGTTACAAGGGTTTCTTGCTTTCTTTGTCTCTCGTTTGCTCACTCAATCATTGCTGGGACATGTGTGTATGTACCTCAGACGTACATATTCACATATGTGGATGCGGCCGAGGCTAAGTTAAATATTTTTTGTATTTGTCAAAAGATGAAGAAATAACAGAGTACAAGGAGGATATTGATTTCTTAAATGTTTTTGTTTCAAAAATCATGATTCACTGATGTGTCCTGGTTTGCAGTTTCTACCTAATATTTATACGAAAAATTAGGGGAAATACCTTGAATATTTTTGTTTAACACATCTCATTTTTCTTCTCATAAAATACGTCTCCAACCAATCTGCTAGCGAAATAAGATAAAATGATAGAAAGATCAGCTTATTGATTCTTGTGTTTATTTCTCTCCTCGGTCTCGATTCCACTCATTTTTTTTAACCAAATCATGCTTGCTTTAGTCATCATTTACATAGTGAAAATGTTACATATACTATTTCCTTTTGTTTACTCTTAATCCTCCCTTACTGGTATTTTGTACCATTCAGCCCGCCTGAACAACACACAAACACTTGCGCTTGTTTATACATACACTTGCATAGTGTCAAGTTGAATGTCGAATATGGTGTGGGTTTTTAGTGTTGATTTTAAGTCCTGGGATTTTTTGTTGTTCTTGCTTTCGGAACAGGATAAAAGGCCAAGTTGCTGAGTTTTAGTTTGTGCATTATGGCAGGTACATGAAAAGGATGTAATTGGTATCACTCACCATCCCCATATAAACCTTGTTGCCACCTATGGAGAAGACTGCACCATGAAGCTATGGAAGCCTTAAACATTCCTTTGCCATGTTGTCACCTTCGTGTAAAAGTGGACTAACATTCTGTATGATTGTTTCTTGGTGCTGACTAGTAATACTTGGTGTTTAGTGTAACGCTATTTTCATAATCAATGTATATTTATCTCTGATATATATTTTTTGTTTGAACTTAAGTCTATTCAATCAGATGCCTCATGTAAGTGTCTTTACTAAGCCTTTGGTAGCAAAAGGAGTTTATGCTATGAGTATTAGGTCTTCTTTTTTGTGAGTCTACAATAAGCGCGTTATTCGTTATTATGTATGTCAAATTACACATTGATTGGGGAATTGACATGTATGAACACAAAATCATGACATCTTTTTGTGATAGTGAAAATAAGATTTGACAAGTTAAATAAGGGATTGTTTCACTTTTCAAATGAGTAACAGTCTCTGTCAACAAAAGTACTATATTCTGTTAATTCTCTATGTCGAGAACTAAAAAGTATATTTTCTCTAAGGGCAATTTATTGGAGAAATTGAACCTGAAAACGAATATATTTACTAATTACAACTTAGATAATACTTGTCTTGGGATTGGGAGGAATCCAATACGAAATATTAACTAATAAAAGAAAGATAAAAAACTTGAAACAATTCGAAACTCAGAAGACTCGTTTTTGCATGTCAAATAGTAGGAAAAGTAAATTATATATATACTTGCAGTACACCTAACGTTTTCAAGAAGGTAGTTATAACAAAAGTGTCATCAAGTCAGACAAAGGCCAGTAGTAGTAAATGCTAAACAACCATCTCAATTCCTTAACCAGAAAAACCAAAGGTATCGGGTTCCCATCCTTCCGGATACGAAGTTGTCTTAGTTAGGGAGGGAGTATTTTACTCTTCAATGTAAAATTTTTTGATGTGAACTTGAATTTTGTTGGACTTCAATGTGGAAAATAATTAAAAGAAAAAACGTCTTAACCGTCTCCAACACACAAAAACAAGTTTTCTGCAGACTTACACTGCACTGTACAGTAGACTATCCCGTTTAATTATAGATTTTAAAGTTAAAATTGAATTTTTAAAATTGTGATTTTTGAAATTTGAATTTGTGTTAGCACATGCACTTTACTTTGAAAAAAAATTAAAATTTTGCGGGTGAAAATCCTATAAATTGATAACATGAAAATGTTTAAAGATCAGATTTTCACAATGAACGGAGAGAGTGTATATTTTTGCATTTATGTCTTAGTCATAAATTAAACCTTCCCAAAGATGCATTTGTTTCTTATATTTTCTTGGGAAGTGTGAGACTTCATTATATTGTTACCGGCCAACGAACTATATAAGTAAATGCAGGAAGCAGCATTATTAATGTAAAAACGCGCAATGCTCCCTCCGCCCAAAGGGACCAATTATTTGTCAACTCACAGCTCATATTTTTGCATGACATTGGCATGGGTAATTACTACTTCTATCCATCCATCCATACTGGCTTATTTTCGGGGACGACGTTTTCAATAAGATTTTTTAAATTTAAATTCCTGACATAAATTTAAAACTTTCGATTAAAAATGACGAGATTTCAATCATCCCACCATAACCTATGTGTTGGTGTTGACTCTTCTCTCTTTGTTTTCAATGTTTATTTTTTAGAATTTCTAGGTGAAAATATAATATCTCCTGCATTTAAAATTTACTATAGTCGTTTGTCACTTTGGATTTGTTTTGAAATATATGATAGTTTTAGTATAAGGAGAAGCATTTGTTAACTTCTTTTAAAAAATCATCCTTACTATTCTATTCCCTTCGTTTCTATTTAGTTGTCACAATTTTAGATTTTACATTTCTCAAAAAATTACGTAAATGTATCATTGTACCTTTATTTAGTGTTCTCTTGAAGTCAAATTTTCAATTAATAAACAAGAATTAATTTACTTTGATTAATTAATTTGATTAATGAACATGAATTAATTACTTTGTCTGCCTATGTAGGTCAAATGCATATATACTTTCAAGGCTAATTACTTTTAAGGGTAAAATAGAAAGAATAATGTCATTTGTGCATTGATTTTGAGAAATGACAAATATTAAGGAATAACTAATTCTAGTAAGGACGACATGTAAATAGAAACGGAGGATTTAGTAAAGTATTAATTAAGTGAAATAAATACTTCTTCCGTTTTATTTAATATGGTTCTTATGCTAAAATTAAAATTTCTTTTTTATTTGTCCATTTATCAAGAAAAAAATAGTTATATGTAAAAAAAAGTATTCTCTTAGGAGAAATGTCAAATCAACATGGGGTAAAGAAAATTAGACTAGCTTATGGAGTAGTGGTTTGAACAAATACTCATATAACTAAGATTATTTATTAATATCTTTTCAAAATTATACAAATTTAAAAGACAAATAATATCAATGGAGAATAACAAGTACTCTTTTCATTTCAATTTTTTTTAAAAAAATTCGTTTAGAAAATAATTTTTTTAAATTTTTTGATAACTCTTTAATTTTTATTTTCCACTTGATATGTTTTAAAATCATAATATTTAAAAATATTATGATACATTCTATCTTTAGTTTAAGATTACAAAATTTAAAAATTCTTTATCTTTTTCAAATTGTTTATCAAATCAAAATCAAACAAATAAATTAAAACCGAGGGAGTAATATATTAATACAGTAGACTCAAGAAGTTAACCCAGGAGAATAGTATGATAACCTTCCAAATAGGTATAGATGAACAAATTATTAATGATGGCAAATAATAGAAATGAAATGAGCAAGCATATAGTAGTAAATTTACATTATTTTAGATGATGATTAATTATTGTTGTAGACTGTAGAGTGAGTAGCACTTAGCATACAAAATTAATAAAAATATATTCTCAATATCAATTCTTATATACTCACTCATCAATTATTACCCATTTCTGCATAAAGCACCATACAGGTGAATTCATTTACTCCTCTCTAACTACCGCATATTTATTTCCCCCCACCTCTATATTAAACCTTCTCATAACAATTTCAACTTACAATTCTCATACTAGAAAATCCATTTTACAAAAAAAAATAATATGGCTTATAATTTTAGGCTATTTCCTTTGTGTTTTTTGTTGTTTGTATTGCTAGTGAATAATAATAATAATGTAATATTATGTCAAGAAGAAGGAAGTGGAACAAGAAGTGCATTGGTGCCTGCTATGTTCATATTTGGAGACTCATTGATAGACAATGGCAATAACAATAACTTAGCTTCTTTAGCTAAGGCTAACTATCTTCCTTATGGAATTGATTTTAATGGTGGTCCTACTGGTCGTTTCTCCAATGGTCTCACTATGGTTGATGTTATTGGTACGTATAATTTGTGTTACGTAAGATCTATTAAAGGGAAAAAATGCTTCCTATCTGAATTGACCGCTCGACTCTTTAGTTAAAAGCGACAAATTCCTATCTATTTCACCATAATTCTTGATGGTAGCATGCATGTTGATTATTATTATATATATAAGTGAATGTATAGAAATTAGTGTAAAAATAAATATTAACACATGACATTGTACATGCAGCTGAATTGCTTGGACTACCTTTGACTCCACCATACTCACAGGCTTCTGGAGACCAAATGAGATTTGGAATCAATTATGCCTCTGCTGCTGCCGGCATTCTTGATAATACTGGCAGAAATTTTGTAAGTACTCTTTATTTATATATTTTGTGGCAAAAATCACCTCAACCTCCAAGTAAAATAAGAAAAAAATGAGTAAACTTGTACATAGTACTATTATTGTATTTTTAGTACCCTATTGATGTAATTTATCCTGTTGTAGTAAGGTTTTTTTTACCATATTTTTTAGGTTATTAGTTTTACTTATAACGGTAAATTGCCTATAGTGATCTTTTTCAGTGACATGTAATTAGTGTAATTAGAGTAGTGTATAAAAGTTAAATGAGTTATATTCAAAAAAGTAAGTAGGCATTTTGATGACTACCATGACAATAATAACATATTCAATATAATTTCATAAGTGGAGTCTGAGAAGTTCCGGATGTATGTAGTCTTAGTGTCTTACCCCTACCGTGTGATGTTAAAGAAGTTGTTTTTGATAAACCCTCGACTCAAATAAGTAGCATTTGGATCAAAGAAAAAAAAAAGAGACCATATGGCCTACAAACCTTAATTTTTATGGTATCCCATTTATATTGAAGCTTCAATTAATTTGGATTCGTGATGCATATGACCTATTTAAGGGAAGAAACTATCTTTATTAGGATTTTTTTCACTTCGAGCTCAAAACCTCTAGTTAAAATTGGATAAATTTCTATAATTATAAACTTTTAAGGGATAAATTGTAATTTTACCTTAAAAGTACGTGATTTCAGTAATTTGCCCTAAATTTTATGTATCTCACTACGATCCTGGTAGGTAACCTTAAAGATCTTATCAATGATGCATCTACTCACAAGTACAACCTAACAAATGATGCTTCAAATATAGCAACAATAAATCCATGAACAAATAAATAAACTTAAATGCACTACACCTACCTACCACCTACCCAAGTACTTTTACATTTTTTACTTTTTACTAATTAGTAGAATCTTGCATGTAGTAATTAATTGTATATAATATTTTTCATCATTATGAATTTTATACAGGTAGGGCGCATTCCATTCAATCAACAAATCACAAATTTTGAGAGCACACTGAACCAATTAAGAAACACTGGTGCAGGAGATGTGGAAGAGGCACTAGCAAAATCAATTTTCTTTGTTGGAATGGGAAGCAATGACTACCTTAACAATTACCTTATGCCTAATTATAATACAAAAAATCAATATAATCCTCAAGAATATGCTACTCTCTTGACTCAACAGTATAATCAACAACTTATCGTAAGATTCTCTTTTTATTATCTCATATTTTCTTTTCTTGTAATTTTACAAAATTAGTTTGCTTTCCATATTTTCTTATAGCAGAGTACTAATTTATGGAAAATCATTTTACAAATTAGTTTGCTTTCCATATATTCCATCTTCATTTGTGTTAAGTACGGAGGAAAATAATTTTTGAAAAATATTTTTGATTTTTGCATGTTTTGTTGATCAAAATATTCTGAACTCTAATAAAACAAGTTTCTTAAAAATCAGGAAAATGACTTTTTTAGAGAGAACAACGAAGTGACATTTCAAGTTAATTGTCTTCTTCCCAACTCCATCCCACCCCACCTTGACTGCCCTACCCCACCCCACCCCCACCCCCCACCCCATAGTAATTATTAGATTGCATAAATGATTTTGCGACAATATTTTTTTGCTTACTCACCAAACATTTTCCTTTGTACCAAAAACATAAACTAGTAGTTATTCCTTTAATTTACTAACCAATGTTTTCCCTTCTTTTTTTTTCCTCCTTGAATTCATGAAACTTTTAGAGATTATACAATCTTGGAGCAAGAAAATTTGTGATTGGTGGAGTAGGACTAATGGGGTGTATTCCAAGTATTCTTGCACAAAGTCAAAATGGTGCATGTTCAGAGGAAGTGAATCAACTTGTCCTTCCATTCCATAACAATGTTAGATCAATGCTCACCAGCCTAAATTCCAATCTCCCTGGCTTCAGATTTTCTTACATTGACATCAGGAATATGTTCCAAGATCTCCTTGCTAATTCCAGACAATATGGTAAGTCAATATATTATTAATCCATACATAAAATAGCTTCATGTATATTAGCTAACTAAATTTGTCTTTTCAACTTTTGTAACAGGATTTAGTGAAGTAAATCTTGGATGCTGTGGGGTAGGGAGAAATAGAGGGCAAATAACATGTTTACCATTCCAAACACCATGTTCTAACAGGGAACAATACATATTTTGGGATGCATTTCATCCAACTGAGGCAGTTAACATCTTGTTTGGAAGGAAGGCTTTTAGTGGTGGACCTGATGTTGTTTATCCAATGAATATTCAGCAACTTGCCACTCTTTGACTTTGATGTTATGGAAGGAAATTGAATTTCTTCTACTAATTAATTACCATTTATGTGTAGTGAACTGAGCTTTCTTTTTTCTGTTTTAACTTGTTTTTGTGGGTATGTTTCTATATTTAGTTAAGAATGTATTGTCTTGTTCTTGTGGAGAATCATGAAGCAGTTACTGATATATTAGGAATGTGTGTCAATCTATAATTTTATCATTCTTTAAAAGATTCTCATATTAATGTGCTTCAAACATATAAAATGATAGTAAATATTAATGGTATTGATAGAAAAGGGTGTTAGAAGAACTTGAGTGTAGGCAGAGAGATACTCTCTCCTCAAATTATCTTGTCGTGATTTCTAATACAAACACTGGAATAAAGTAAATTTGAAGAGAGATTATATCTTAAGAAATAAATAGGGACAAAATAGTCAAAACTCTCTTTTAATTAATATTTTCTTACGAGGCGTATAGAAGAGAAACACGATAGGGAATTTGAGATGGAGGGAGTACTTATTAGGATAACCATAAGACAGAGGAGGTTCTGAATTTGAATTAATGAATGCAGAGTGCGGAGTCTCGTTGCACCCATTATTATTTTTTAACAGTAGTTGAGAACTTATTAACTATATAGTTCTTTAATAATTGAAACAATTATTAATTAAGTTCATGTTGAAGTTATGAGTGTGCTCACACTCACTGCCTCGTACTTATCTGCCAGTTGCTACAAGTAATCACGAGTACGATTCTTAATTTCTAAGGTATGATACCTTAAAATTGTAACATCCATCCCAACACACGAAACATCACGCGTTTACACAAGGTCTGAGAAGGGTCACACCCTTGGTGGAAGGGACCTATTCTCACACAAACATCTCTCATGGCTCGAAACCATAACCCTCTTAGTTACACGAAAACAACTTTACAATTGCTCTAAGCCTTCTCTTCAGAAACTATTAGGCAAGGGAAATCTAGGATTTTTAAGTTTTTGGATGCAGAGGACAACTGCACCTACAACTCCTTGGTTAAAAGTTTTCAAGAATGTATGCTTGTAGCTAGAAACAGCTTCACGATTCAAAATCTAGTAGACATACTTGTACCCAGCTACGTCTTACCAGACTGATGAAAAGATTTCGACAAGGATCAAGAAAATACCATTCAGAAGAGATCTACCATGCTTTTTGCTAAATTAGATGTAAGTTATTAGAAGTGTGTACCGGTGTGGATGAAAGTAAACAGGGCTAGTAGCATGGGGATTTATCAAAATAGGAGTTACTGGTACTTATGTTGGTAAACTGATGAGTTTAAAGATTACTTGTCATTTATCAGCAAATGTATATAGAGTACAAAATTGCCCAGCATATCCAGAATATCAGAGGTACAAGCAAAGGAAAAAGAGAACTCAACATTACTCCTTGCAGAGATTAAATGAGTCCTTTAACGGACCTTACGAACTTTTTCTTCCTGTCCTAAGCCGAGAGATTTTTGTGCATTTGCTATTCCTTCAGGATCTGCCAAAATGAAAATAACAGATTACAGCGCGAAAATAAAAAAGAAGATAAGGGGAAGGAAACAGAAATGATCAAAAGGTTTTAGAAGGGCAAAAACATCTGTTTTTATACTTCATTTGCTTTCCCTGTACTATACCCATAAGGAAAGAATTAAGATCTAAAAAAACTGAGGAAACAAAAGAAAATCTTTTTCTCCTTGTCATCTTTTAGCCATACCGCAGGAGACTGCTAGTCGTGACTTCATTCCCACCTTTGCATTTGCAACTTGCATAGACAACTTAACAAATATTACTTCAAGTAAAATGTCCAGCCTAACACCTAAAACTCCAAGGTTCAAAGTTCAAACCTCCCAGCAACCTTTTATTTGAAAAAGGAACTCCAAATGATCCCCCACTTCCAAACAAAAAGACGCAAGGACATACGCTCCAAAAGAAGCAAATTGAAAAGGGGTCTTCATAAGAAGAACAAACATTTCAGCAAAACGACGAAAATAACCAAACTAGCCAAAAGTAGCTCCCAAGGGAACACCACAAAAAAAGGACCCTTTTCCTTGAAAGCAAATTGTAATATGCAACAGACAAATAGACTTACCAAAGAATTGCGTAAAGATACTTGTAAAGAAGGTCAAGTTACGAGAAACATTGTATGCCATTGTAGGAGGCAGAGGTTTAACAATTGTGTCAATGCTGAAGACACGTTGAAGAAACTGCAAAGAGATGAAAGAATGGTACTGTTATTTTCTAATAAATCAAGAGATATCAAAGGCTCCATAGCTTTTCAAAGTATAGCAGATACTGATATTGAAGGGTGTCATCCATTATCAAAAAGAGCATCCACTTAATTTCCTAAAATTTCCTTTATCAGGTACTTGTATGAGTCCAGTGTTCAGGAAAGCGAGAGCTTCAGCGCTTAAAGCGATGAAGCGAAGCGATGCGAGCCTTCTACGCTTCACAGACTAGAATGAGTATGTGAGCGCTTCATCGCTTAAAGCGTGAAGTGGGGCCTTGTCGCTTTTTTCCGCTTCACGCTATAACTTTAGATTTAGATTGCATTTGGTCTTCTAACGGTGTAAAAGAATTGAACAAACAGATTCATAATCAATCATAGAAAAGGTTCAGATGAATGTATTTTGTCATCTATAGTTCTTCTACATATTGTCAGGTTTAGCATTGTCAATCCAAATATTTATCAGATTGATTTTACATTTATAAATTAGCTATCTTCCCCAGCAATTCCTTTAATCTCTCTCTCAACATTTCCTCATCTATATGCCACAGTTCCTTTCAGTCCAATCTTCAATCAAACTTCCAAGTACACATCTATTATTTTGTTTAATCCAAATCCCTCGAGCTTCATCCTTTGTCAGCTTAGATCATCCAATTACTCCAAATATCTATGTATTTGGTCGAAAATAAGCCCAAAATTTCAGGTACAGGGATTCTTGGCACAGTGAAAGTGTGAAACCATCTGAAACCTCTTACAGCTAATCTCGGATTGCTTTCATGCAAAAGCAGAAGATATTTTTCAACAAATCATTCATTGATACACGTCAAAAACCTAAATCCATAGTGAGTATCCAAGTCAAACCCTGAATTTAAGCACTGGGAGATCATCAGACAGCCCATTGAGCAAGTACTTCTGCACTATCAATGACGTGAAATTCTTGATGCTAAAAAGGATAGTTTGAGCAACGCTTATGCAACAAGCACTAAGGTGATGGGGGAGAGATGAAGTTACAAATGTGAGGAGAGGAATAGAGGGTATTGGAAAGGAGCTCGAAAGAGTGGGAGGGAGAGCACAAGGGTGGTTGAAAAAGCAAATGGAGAGACAAAGGAGGAGCAAGCAGACAAGGGTGTACTGAAGCACAGAGGTGGCTGGAGCTAATCAAATTGTGAAGGGATAGGTATGTATGACTGGAATAGCTGCCCATTGTCATTGCTGTCCTTAGGTTCTTCCTCGTGCTCTTTTCTTTTTCTTAACTTATATAGTTTCCTTTTCCTATTTTATTTTTCATATACCTTCAAGTTGCTTAATAAATTTTTGTCTTACTATTGATGTGCCTCTAAGGCTCATTTAAAATCAAATGCTTCACATTGAGGAATGAGGACAAAATAAGTAAAATCAATATAGTGGAGAAAAAACCATTGTTCAATATGGACTGGAAACTAATTTTGTAATTCACTTACTGTCTCTTCACTTTACATGGAAGGGCATGTACTTGGAAACAAACACAAATACAAGTTTCGTCATTGCACAGAACTTCTCTAAAATCTACCCGAATATATATCTACTAAATGTACTGCTCGTCTGACACATGCAATACGCTGAAGCCACTTTGATACAACACAACTTCTGACTCGAGAAAAAAAATGGTTTGATGGGTCTAAGTTGTTATATTAAGGTCTATGCTCTATGAGAACCAAAATACTTCACCAAAATAAACGTTAGTATGTTTAGAGTTAGACCACCTCCACAGCTCAATCTCACAGGTGGAACTATTTGAGGCATGCTGGTCTCACACATATGACCACTTTAGGATGTGAAACCCATTCAGCTCTCTATCTTTTCACTTGATGACTGAAGTCAAGTGCCACACCGGTCTTCATGATAGAAACTTACATCGCCAAGTGCCAACATTGGGATACCTTGGACCATTAGTTGGTTTTGCGTCACTTGTGGGATCACACTGGGTTTGTTGTTGTTGTTAGTTCCACAAATTCATCTATGATCTATGAGCATAGTTACCTTTGTTTTCTTACTCTCCCAGATTTTGGAAGAGTAGTCCCATCACTTCTCTTTGAAGTTTGAAAGTTATTAAAGGTCTTTTATTTGCAGATTAAAGCTCTATGAACAGAAAAACACATACATGGAAGTATCATTCTGTCTCCTGTTCCCCGGCCCCTGTTCTTTTTCTGTTATTTGGCAGACTAAAGATTAAAGCCATATAAATCCAGTCTATTGCAACATATCCATTCTTATAGAGTCACATAGAAGGAGTTGAAGACCCTGAAATTATTCCAATTGCGTCCTATGCTTTTCCCAACCGAGTAATGCTCAATGTTTTTGCTGTTCAACTTTGCCTAGAGAAAATCCTCATTGACTCATCTTCACTATTATATCATAACAATTCACTATTTATCTGACATAAAGTTGATAAAACTAGTTTTCCCTTCCATTAGCAAATAGCCAAAAGCAAATCTTTGAAGGTACTATTCTCAAAACTTGGAATGCAATAACCTATCAAAAGAAATCAACAATCTTCTTAATCTCTCAAATGAAAACGGCAACCTTTTGAATCCAACTTAAACAGCGAAACCAACCCACATACAGTTAGCAATTCCATATACTCAAATCCTAATTAGCTTAGGCCTGCAATTTAAGTTACACTGGCTGTTCACCTACATAGTGGGTTCAGCTATAGTCTGTATAAATCCAATCTTGTAAAATCAATTATTCAGAGAATTTATCACTAAATGTGGACTACTAGTTTTACGCTAACTAGCTATCCTTCCTTATCCCAGACTCAACAGTGGAGTAACAATTTCCATATACTAACAACACAAGTTTATGGCTTTATGTGTACCCAATAGCGGAACCAGGATTTTCACTAAGGCGCTTCAAAATACGAAGGAGTAAACACACTTCTAAGCCAAGGGGGTTTCATCAGGTATAAATAGAGAAATTCCCCATCCCCCCCCCCCCTCCCCCGACCCGAAGCCCTCATATCTACAAACAACAAAGACAGAGAGAGAAAGAGAATAGAGAGAGGGACCTGGAAGTTACGTTGGAAGCTGTAACGAAGTTCAGGATCAATTTCAAGAGAATCATCTGCTTCATTGTCTTTGGAATTCACCGTTTTTTTACCAGGAACGTGCATAGTGGATGTTTTACCTGGTTGGCTTGTGACTTTAAGCCTTGCGTCTTTGAATTTTTCATCTTGTTCTTGGTCTACCCTCCATGGTGCTGACGCTAACAGCTCTTTCTTCCCTTTCGCCATTTTCAAAGCTCCAAAAAATTGCAGTCTGAGGAGTACAACGAATGAAAAGAAGATAAAGGAGAGAAGAGTTTGGCCAGACCAAACGACGTCGTTTTTGTCATTTTCAGTTTTAGTTTAATATATACAAATTGACGCCTTTACTTTGTACATTTGTAAAATCAGTCCTCTAACCTCACGGTTCTTCGATTAAACACCACAAATTGTTCGAACACATACTATAAACATCTCGAAATTTAGATAATCAATCAATTGATTTATTAAGATTCTTCGATTTATTTATTGAAATTTATAAGATAATAAAACCTTCAGAATTCTCCTAATTTGTTCGTATGTCTAATTTATTTAAAGTTGAACAGTAATAATACTTTCATCTCCTGAGAATTCGATGTTCAATGTATCGATATCATATTGATCTTTCGATCAACCATTTGTAATCCTTAAGCAATCCAGAAAATTTTTCATACACACAACATCTTTCAAGTATAGATCAAATAAAAGGAAAAATAAACTAAATACACGCATTCTTGGCTTTCAACAAGGACAAATCCTCTTTCGTGTAAATGTAAAGCTATATGATAATTGAAAGATTATAGAACACGTACTCAAAAAAATAGTAACAGTGTGACAAGACTGGGACTTAAGGACAAAACGACTCAATCAAACCACTTCTATAACTTGGGATAGTGAAGTGCCTAAGATTTCTAACTTGTCCCCTAATATATCCCTCACAAAGAAAATTCCTAGAGAATTTATCTTCAACATACCTTTTACAATCATGCACAAACACATCAGTTTCTCCATTTTCTCTATTCCTAGCCAATAGTCCAACAGTATATATCACTTTCATCCTCCCTGGTAAATCATAAAATGAACCTGTTGGTGCATCAATCATGATTAAATCCCATTCAATTTCATACACTTCTTTTGGCATATTTGTTAGGGCAAGTGGACACTTAGAATTTCTTGGATCACCTAAGTTTTTTTTGCAAGAATCTTCTCTTTTACCAATACTTAGAAGCTCAGGAGCTTGATCAAGTCTAGTTTCGTAAGTGTATTGGTAAGCTTCTAGTGAAGGTACTTCTTTAGTAATTTTGTGGATCCAATCATTACTTTCTTCGATGAAGACGGTTCGTCCATTATGGTTGAATGAACTCCACATTAAGCTATCAAATCCAAGTCCAAAGACTAAGAAATTGCATGGTGATTTCTTCTCAAGGACCTTAAGTGTTACTGATATTTCGTCGTGTTTTTGTTGCATTGTTCTATTGGTAGTGGCATAGTGGAGAAATGATTCAGCTAGAGATGGTGGAATCTTGTTGCATGAGTTTATTGATAAGTTTTTTAGCTTGAAAGATGGGGAGTTTGCTCTTAGTATCAAGTACAAGAGAAAGATGAAGAAAATACATGATAATATGAGCTTGTTCATGATCATTGTTTGTTGTTTTTTTGATGTTATTTGGTTTTCTTTCATGGGGATAGACTTGTGAGAGTATATGGAGGAGCAAGATGGTTTGGTTTTTAACTAGCTTTGAAATGGAATAGGGAAAAGAATTCACAATTAAATAGTGATTTTACATGATTTGTTTCTTAGTTTAAAGTGAAAGAAATGAAAAAAGATACATTGGTTTTGAGCTGATTTAATTAATATTCATATGCATTGAATATTCAAGATCAAAATTCAATGTTAAAGTGCATTTGTAGTTATTTTTTATACTCTACTAAAGAAGAAACAGAGGACCTAACAAATTAATTGAAAACGTGTTTGTTATGACATACTATAAACTACTATTTGGAACAAGACATGTCTAGGAGCAAATTATGATGGATATTTCAAGAGGCAGGGCAGCTCAATAGAATAGATGGACTAAAACCGAAATTTAAAAGGTGAGGCGTTATGCTTGTTTAGTACTCTCTTCATCTCAACATACTTAAAATGAAGCAAGCAATAGAGTTGAGGCACATACATTGAGCCATGACAAAATAGAAGATTCGAAAAACATTACAGCAAATTACAGAACTAAAAAGCCATACAGACAAATCAGAACATCTCCTTTAGATGGAAGAAATTAAAGAGGTGCTGAACCTACTTTAGGGGTAGTGCAATATATGGAGTTGGAAACTGTCACATCCAGTGTTTTCTTCTATTTCTCTTTTAATATTCATAGCTGAATCCACAAGAAAGTCACTGCAGTTATGCAATGTAATTTGTTGCAGTGTTGGAATATCAGCAAAGCTAGGAGGGATCTCCTTGAAGTAGAAACAAAATAATAGATATAGCTTCTCAAGCATGGGAAAGGATTTGTCAGATGCTTCCCATTCATTCATCTTCACACTCTCTAACATCAAGATCTTGAGTGAAGGAAACTTGACATTTGTGACGTCCCAGTAATGGTTCTCTGATTTTCTCACAGGAAATCCCCCCTTTATTGTGAGACTCTCAAGCTTCTTCAATCTTGCAATGATTGAAACCATTCCTTCCGTCAAGAAACAACCTCCAAGGTACAAACGCCTAATATTTGAAGGTAAGACAAAGTAGCTCTACCATCCAACTGAATCCCAGAATTCCTTATAGCTTGTCACCAGACCAAGAGATTGTAGCTGAGTATGAACTTCCACTATGGGAAACAAAGGACAACTAGGTAACGGAATATCTTCAAGTTCTCTTAGCATATTTGTTGAAGTTTCTTCAAAAATTGCAGGATCATTCTCTTCCCATACAAAGGACAATTCGTATATTTGTACAAGCCTTAGCTTCGTCATTTTCCAGATAGCCCCAGGCGATGTCCTTAGAGTACTAGGTGAACGAATGATAAGAGTTTGAAGATCGAGCAGTTGAGATATCCACTTGAAATCAAATTCTTTGACATAAATCTCAAGGTACCTCAAGTGAGTTAGCGATTGTACTTCATTAGCCCAAGAACTTGGAAGGCATACCTCCATAAATTTCAATACCCGAACAAGTTTTAGTTTTTTAAGTAAAGATAATGGATTTGATCTGTTCCATGTGTAGAATTTTGGATGAACAATGAACTCCAAAGTCCTAGGACATATATTCACCAAAGCACTTTGTTTCCAGATTGGACTGGAGCATTGGAATTTTATCCAGCTGATATTCAGAATGATCTAATTGTTTAACAAGATCATCATGAATATAAATGCCTAACCGTGATTCCATGGAATTCAAATGTTGATATGGATTGTATGGCACTGTGAGCTGCATAAGCTTTTCTTCTGTAAGTTTTTTTAAGCAAAACTCACGCACTACATCATGAAGTATGCAGCATATTACGTCACCATCATAATCCCTGAGAGAAACCATTACTAGGCTTCTGTTAAGTAGATCATTCAACCAAATTCTAGATGCTTCCTCCATATTCTGTGTGTCGACATTCAGTACAAACTCTTCAGCCATCCACAACATCATCAAATCCGATACTTGAATCATCCAGTCTTCTGGATACAATGCCATATAGAAAAGGCAAGGCTTTAAGTGGTCTTCCAAACGATCATAACTTGACTGTATCACCTTCATACTCTGCTCTCCTAAAACATAAGAACTTAAATCATTTGCAATTTCCATCCACATGGACGGACGCCTTTCCATTTTCATAATAATTCCAGCAATCAGGACAATCACAAGAGGCAATCCCTTGCAATGTTTGGCAACTTGTAATCCTGCTTCCAGTAGATCCGGGGGACAACTCTCTCCTTGAAATACTTTCTTCTCCAATAACTCCCAACTCTCTTCCGGAGTTAGAAATCTAAGAGAATAAGGTTCACCACAATGTTGAAGATGTGTAGTCACTCGTTCAATTCGAGAGGTTACCATTACTCTACTTCCATATTCACCATTAGGGAAACATAAACCCAAATCTTCCCATGCCTCGACTTCCCTTATATCATCTAACATAATGAGGTATCTCTTGCCTTTTAGTGCCTTCAGCAACTTATCAGCTATGTCAACATCCTCTTTGATTTCGCTATTATAATTTGTAGCTTGTTTGGAAATCTCAACCAATAACGTCCTCCTATTATATGATTGTGACACAGCACACCATACTTTAATATCAAAGTGGCCAACAATAGAAGGATTGTTGTACACTTTCATGGCCAAAGTTGTTTTACCAAGTCCTGGCATCCCAAATATTGAGAGGACGTGCAACTCCTTTGTTCCTCCGGTCAATTTCTTCATTATAATTTCTGCATCTTTCTCAAAGCCCACAACTTCAGCATCATCAATTGATGGAAATTACGTTGAGCAGAAGGCCCTCCAGAAGAAAAAGCTCCTTCTCCACAAGTCTCCATATACAATATGTCAACTACAATCCAACTGCCTTGATCTCAACTTTCATAAAAGAAATGAAATCTTCAAAATTTAGATAAAAAAACCAAACCAACAAATTATAGCCTCAACTTAACTATGTTTTGTATGGGATAAGACACAGATACCCCCAAACTATGACCGAAATCTCAGATACACATCTTAACTAAACTAAGATCCTATTATCCAAATTCATTTTTTTGGTAATTTTGTAGACATTTTGGCTTACGTGGCACACTCCGTAACTTCACGCAATTGAGGTGCGTGGGAGATATTTGGATGCCACGTAAGCTAAAAAGGTGTACAAAATTTAAAAAAATGGGTTCCGGGGGTAATAGGACCTTAGTTTAGTTAATGTGTGTCTCTGAGATTTCGGTCATAATCTAGGGGTACAAGAATAGAATTCCTTGCTTACACTTTCTTTCTAATGGTTGGCATACCCTGTATTTCAAGAGTAAATACCGCAGTGAGGAATAGCGGTTCCTCTGTTTGTTTGGTCTAATAAAAGATTATTCATCACCGAAAGCACTCTCGCTTAGCTACCACTTGTCTTTGTACAGATATTGACCTAACCAAGCTAGTATGAATCATCTCAGCTCCGATCATGGTGGGTGACTGCGGGAGATTAGTTTCAAGCCACTGTGTAATACCCTACATTGAAGTAAGGTCATTTTTGTCTTTTGATTTTGTTTTAAAAAAAAGGAGAGGCAGATTGTTGGTTTGTTTAAAAAAAAAATAGAGAATAGTGGGCTAAAAGGCCCAAAGCAGCGTAGGGCTGTAGCAAATTAACGAAAAAAAAAAGAAGAAGAAAGAGAGCAGGGAGTAGGGATTGGGAAATCAGCGTACAACAATAATAAAGGAAGAAAGCAATTGGAATAGATAGAGAAGAAAGAGAGGCAGTGCGAAGCAAGGGGGGGTATACGCCGAAAGAAGGGAAGGATTCAACAGATTTAAACAGGTTGAGGTAAATCGTATTCCTTTACACCTTCACCTTGATCCTTAACAGCCTTGCCACAATCCTTAGTAGCTTTGCCATGAGAAATTCTTAGTCTAGAAAATCTATTTCGGATGCTGAAGTTTTATTACCAGAGACAACGAGTTAGACAGTAAGTTGTAATTTGGGACAGAAGTAGATGAACAAGTTATGTAAATTGGCTGACGTTAGGAGATTGTGCATCAATGAAAATTACTTATGACCTAGGATAATTATAATTTAGCAATTTGATGGACAAGAAGATCCAAAAATGGTTGAAAAATCTTTATCTTAGTTTATGAATTAGCCTTAACAAGGAGATTAGCTCGAAATTGATATGAATGTGTTTATAGATTGACTAAAGGAATCGTACGGATTACTAGAGTGATGAGCTTGGTATTTTGGCATGAGTACTGTGAGTAGTAATCTTACCACAATTTGTTTTTCACAAATTTCATGATTTTTACATGGTTTATAAAGTAAATGTGTTACCGACTGTTTTGAACTTGCATGTGGGACAAGTCTTTTACTGATATGATACTGAAAAGATTATTTGAGATGATCTCATTCTTACAAGATATGATTATTGTTATTGAAAAGGTTTTATACTTGTTTGAGAAATAGTATTTTGACAAGTGATTGTTAAACTTTGAAATGATATGATTTGATAAGATTTAAATGCTCTGTTCGATTTTGAAATGCTTCTACTGATTACAAGAAAAATATAAATGGGAGTAGACCTTGATGAATCCCGTAGCTAACGGTGGGTTCGTTAGATCTGGTGCACCTTGTAGTTCTGATTACTGATAAAGCCCTTGCTAGTGGGAAGGTAGAACTAGTATACTGTACTGATATCCCTCGAGTAGGGATCTACTGATATGAATAACTAACTCCTTTATGAGGAGTTCACTGTTATTGGTTACTTCTTAAAGAGAAGACCACACTGATTACATGATTCATCCTTGGAAACCTCCCAACTATAAGATTTGATATGAAAATGTTTTTCTGAGTTTGCTATTATGTATTTACATTGATTATGCTTATATGAGGCACCTAAGATTGAATATTGTTATTGTTTCTTAAAGAGCATTGTTTCATCATTATGACTATTACACTAGCATGTTTTCTGACTTGTCCCTCATTAAAACGGTTGTGGTTAAGTATTATTACTCACTGAGCTAGCGTCTCACTCCTCGCTAATTGTTTTTACAGAGAGTTCAAGTGGTATTGAAGAGGATTTCATTAACTAGCGTGTGAGTTGGTAGCATCTGGTGAGCCCCGCATTGCTTCGCGTGGCAAGAGAACTATTGATTTGCTATGTTTATTTAGTTTCTTTTAAAAACTCTTAGAGTCGCTCCATTTGTCATTCTTTTGATTTGAGTCAAGATTAGTCCTTCGAATTATAGTCAAGTGACTAGTTTGGAACTTTTTCCGTGATTTGGAGATGAATTGGTTTTATTGCGTGACCATCTGATCATTGATGGATATTATATGGTGTTTTATAGTTGCTATTAGTTGGGTTGTGAATTTCTGAGACAGGAAAAATCCAGGATATGCCTAAAAACAAAGGAAACTCTGTCCGATTTTCTGTAGATTTATGTTAAGGCTTGCTTTGGGATTCTTTCCCCTTAGCGCCGGTCACGGACCTAATTTGGGTCGTGACACACTGCCTCGAGAGCTGCCTACAATACTCGTACCTTTTCCTTGTTTTGTATCAATAAAGTAATTTAATTTTTGAGTTTTTTCTTACAAAATTAATCTAATTGGATTTGTCACCAGTTCTAAAAAAAATATTTGACAGTTTTTTTCATTTTCCCCTTTTACTTCATTAGTACACTTCTTTTCATCATTTAAGAAATTAAATCCCATTTATTGCCCAACTTACCAATATTGTTTAGGGCCTCATAATCCAAAATATAGAGAAATTTTCAAGTGAGCGTTTTACATTATTGGAAAGAAAAGGAACTCATAATCACAATATATATATAAAGAAGACATAAAAATGTGAATAAATATTATTGTACAAAAGATGAGAAGAGAAATAGCAATATAACAACAACAAAAAACATAGGAAAATTCTTACCTTGTGTGGTTGAGGGTGGCCACAGATGAGAGATTAATTGTTTCAAAGGTTTGATTAATTTGATGGTAACAGAAATATAAAATGAGAGAGGATTGTATTATGTGATGTTGTTTGACTCGGTACCGAGTTTAAGAAACAAAGGAAGATTTTTAAAATTTGTGGTTCAAAATGAATGATAGAAATTTGTGTGGCCGTAAATCATTTCATTAAGGATAAAATAGACATTTTATAGTTAAATTGCTACTTAATATAGAAATGTGTCATTCTTTTTAATACTGACCAAAAAGTAAAGTTTGTCACATAAATTGGGACAGAGGAAATACTCAAAATTGATAGTATCAAGAATATTTGAACGTTATTTCAAAAAAAATAATCTTAGATTTGTACGATGTGGTTTGAAAAATGAAAAGAAATAGAGAAACTGAAAATCATTAATCTTTAAATGTGAAAATATAATAATTAAATTAAAAAAAAAAAGAATTTCTAAAATGAATTGATGGTGTAATTTTCTTTTCCAGTGAAACGAAGTTAATCTCATTAAATTTTATGGTGTGTCAACTTCTGGTTTAGAGTAAATATATTAATTGTTGATGGTGCTTAAATAAAAGGATTATAGTAAGACTTGGCTAAGCAATAATTTAGAATAAAAAATCAACTTAATTACGATAATGAATTCTAGATCTAAAGTAATGTGCACACTCACATGTATGATTAATGATCAATACAAGTGATAGGAACTATTCAAATTTTGCAAAAAAACAATGGTTTTAGCCTCCAAGAACCTTCACTAAACAAGCTCGTACTACTAGTCATTTTTTTATTCTTTTTTAATCTCAAGTAAACCCACAATCTCTATCATATGCTCTGTCTTTTGAGTGGACACTTTGTGGTAACCTGCTCACAGGAGATGCAAAACACATTAGGAAGTTGATATGTTAAGAAATGCATTTAACTTTTTTTTTTTTGTTTTTTACAAAATGTGAATAAAAAACATCACTTGACAATCTGGATAGTCCATTTTCTGATGAAATTAATGCACGAGATGAAATTAATTTTGAATATACAGATATATTATGAAATTGATACTAAATACATAAATATATTAAATTTGTTAAACTTCAATACATTCTGAAATACAAATAAAAAGGGAGATTTGCGAATCTTGCAGAAGAAAATAGGGAGTAATTACCCTGCAGAAGAAGAAAAGAAATACAATATTGTTTAGTTGAATACTTATTTGGATTGAGAATGAGAATGAGAATGTCTATGACTCTACCTATGCTATGTGTATCGATCTAGGACAAAAAAAGAACTTGGAGACTGTCACATCCTGTGTTTTCTTCGATTTCTTTTTTGATATTCATAGCTGAAACCCCAAGAGAGTCGGTGTAGTCATACAGTTTAATAAGTCGCAGTGTTGGAATATCTGCCAAGCTCGGAGGGATCTCCTTGTAGTAGTAACCAGTTCTTATAGATAGTTCCTCAAGCACGGGAAAGGATTCCTCTGAAGCTTTCCATTCTTCCATCCTCACAGAGTGTAATGCCAAGTATTTCAGTGCAGGGAACTCGACACTTGTGGTGTCCCAACAAGTGTTCTCCGATTTCCATG
Source organism: Solanum stenotomum (assembly GCF_019186545.1). NCBI lineage: Eukaryota > Viridiplantae > Streptophyta > Magnoliopsida > Solanales > Solanaceae > Solanum > Solanum stenotomum. The sequence continues at coordinate 11,689,240 of NC_064289.1, read as the reverse complement.
GTGAAAATCCCCCGTGTAATGTGAGACTTTGAAGCTTCTTCAATCTTGCAATGTTTAGAATCATTTCTTTCGTTAAGAAACAACCTCCAATGTACAAATGCCTAAGATTTGAAGGGAAGACAAAGTAGCTCTCCCAACCAACTGAATCAAAGAATTCCAGAGGGCTTATGACCAGATTAAGAGATTGAAGACGAGTATGAACTTCCACTGAGGGAAACAAAGGACAACTAGGTAAAGCTTCAACACGGAGGCTGAGTTCTTCAAGATTCGCAAATCTCCACCAAAACCTTGGATTCATATCATCCACAGTTATACGATGAGTGTGTAATGTCTTCAAGTTCTCTAGCATAGTTGTTGAAGTTTCTTCAAAAATTGCTTTATCATTGTCATCCCATACCAAGGAAAGTTTCTTTACATTCAAATGCCTTAGCTTCTTCATTTTCCAGATAGTTGTAGGCGAAGTCCTTATAAATTTAGATGGACGAACCACTAGTGTTTGAAGATCCAACAGGTGAGATATCCACTCGAAATCAAATTCTTCAACAGAAATTTCAAGGTACCTCAAGTGAGTCAGGGATTGTACTGCGGTAGGCCAAGAACTTGGCAGATCCTCATAAAGAAAATGCAACACCCGAACAAGTCTTAACTTAACAAGTAAAGGTAAAAGATTTGATATGTTCCCTGAGTTGAAATTTGGATGAGCAATGAACTCCAAGGATCTAGAACATTCACCAAAACACTTTGTACTTTCCTTAGACTCGAGCATTGGAATCTTATCAAACTGATAGTCACAATGATCTAATTCTTCAACAAGATCATCATGAATATAAATGCATAACCGTGAATTCATAGAACTTAAATGCTGATATGGACTGTATGGCACTGTGAGCTGCATAAACTTTTCTTCTTCAAGTTTTCTCAAGCAAAACTCACGCACTACATCATGAAGTATACAACTATCTATGTCACCATTGATTTTCTTTTTAGAGACCATTACAAGGCTTCTATTAAGTAGATCGTTCAAGCAAACTCTAGATGCTTCCTCCATGTTCTCTGTTTCAGCATTCAATACAAACTCTTCAGCTATCCACAACTTCAGCAGATCATCCACTGTAATCTCATGGTCCTCTGCAAACAATCCCATGTAAAGAAGGCAATGCTTTAAGTGGTTTTCTAAATGGTCATAGCTTGATTGTATTACCTTCATACTCTGCTCTCCTAAAACAAAGGAACTTAAGTCATTTGCAACCTCGAGCCACAAGGACGCCTCCCTTCCCATTTTTGCAATCATTCCAGCAATCAGAACAACCACAAGAGGCAATCCCTTACAGTGTTGGGCAATTTGTAACCCTGCTTCCACTAGATTTGAGGGACAATTCTCTCCTCGAAACACTTTCTTCTGCAATAATACCCAACTCTCTTCCATTGTTAGAAATCGAAGAGAATAAGGATCACTGCAGTGCTGGAGATGCTTAGCAACTTGTTCAATTCTAGTTGTTACCATTATTCTGCATCCGTTTTCACCTCTAGGGAAACATAATCTCAAATCCTCCCATGCCTCAACTTCCCATATATCATCTAACACGATGAGGTATCTCTTGCCTATCAGAATCTTGCGCAACATGTCAGCTACGTTATCATTCTCCTTGATTTTGCACTTTTTATTATTAGCTTGTTTGAAAATCTCAACCAACAACGTCGTCCTATTATATGCTTGAGACACAGCACACCATACTTTAACATCAAAGTGATTAACAATAGAAGGATTGTTGTACACTTTCCTGGCCAAAGATGTTTTTCCGAGTCCTGGCATTCCAAAGATTGAGAGGACGTCCAACTCCTTTGTTCTTCCGGTCAATTTCTTCATTATAATTTCTGCATCATCCTCAAAGCCGACGATTTCATCATCATCAATTGATGGAATGCTGCGTTTGTTGGAAGGCTCTCCAGAAGAAAGAGTTTCCTTTCCACAAGTCTCAACAACATCCATGCCTTGAGTAATTAGTAACTCTACCACCTTTCAATCTTTTCATAAAAGAAATGAAAACAAACATTAACAATCTTAAACTTTTAGAGAAAAAAACTCCAAACCAAAAAATTATACTCCCTCTCTCCCAATTTACGTGGCACTTTTTGTTTTTCGAGAGTCAATTTGATCAGAAATTTGCGCATGGAATCTTCAATTTTTTTGAAATGAAATTTATATATTTGTAAACTATGTAAAAAGTACCATAAGTCACAATAATTGTTAATTCAAAATGTTTAAAAGATTTATGAAAAACTTATGATAAAAAATAGACTTGCTTGAATTTCAAAATTCGAAAAATGCCACATAAAATGGGACGGAGGGAGTAGTAACAAAGTGAAGCCTTATGAATCTAAAGGCCACCACCATATAATCAAGATGAATGAAATGAATAAACCCCTTACATTAGTAGTTTACTTCTTCTGATCTTAGGATGGAAATGTCTATGAATTGTAACTTCTAACTTAGTATAACAATGTTTGGATCTAAATAAATCGCATGACATACGAAATCTAACAAAGCAGACCTCGAAAGTCAACTAATCAGACAACATAAGAGAAATATAACAAAAGAGACACTAATTTAATATGGATCTCTCAGTTGACCTACGTCCACTGATAAATAAATGAGCAGATCTACCGTATAAAAGATATTACAAAATATTGAAAGAAAAATTAACTCATAAAATTTAGAAATCTGACCTTTCGTTATTGAGAGTGGCAATAGGGGTGATTAGTTGCTCCAAGGTTGCTTAATGGTTTTGGGTTTAGAGAAATCCAAACTCTAAGAAGAATGAAGAGTGATGTTAAAATCTGGATAGGAAGAGAAAAGCATACTCGTCTACTAATTACTTGTCCACTTTTGAATTAACAAACCTATTAAGAAGACAATGAATGACATACTTAGTTTACAATTTTACTCCTATTAATTATGAAGTAGATAAATTAATAACTTAAGATTTTCAAAAAGTTTTACCTTTCTCAAAGTAATAAATTGATGGTATAATAGGTAAAATAAATTTATTTTTTCTTAATTTGTCAAAATTGACAAATAATTAGAAACAACTAAAAAAAAAAGTGAACATATATAATTAGGAATATAAGGAGTACTAAAACTATATATTAATTAATATAAATATTGTAATAAACTATTTATATCAATTTATATTTTTTAAGAGAGGTGCATAATTTAAAATGAACAAATAAGAATAATATAGTGAGTACATGTTAATTAAACAAATATTGTAAATAGTCCTACTGTACTACATAAGATGTTAATTAATCATACACGGGACCTCCATGTTATTTCCGTCAAAAGATACTTTTGTACCTTTTTTTTTTACTCATCGTAATTTCTTTTTATTGTCATAATATTTTTTTTATTTATATATAAGAAGAATAAAATAATTAAAACACAGTTTTTTTCCGCAAATTTCCCACTAGACAGTGTCAGTGGCCTTTTATTAAACATAAAAAATATCAATAGGAATAAGTGCAAGCAAGGAGAGCTAGATTTTACCTTACTAATCCTAATGAAGTAAAATAGTACCCTTCTTATTTATTTGATTCAAATTTGTTTCTTCTACGAAATTGAAAAAGGAGCTTATCAGAATTAGAGTTTTTTTGATCGACTTAGTTCAAGTGTTTTTAAGTTGAAATAATTTTGAAGCATTTTTTATTTTTTTAAAAATAATTTTCAAAACGAAAATACTTTTAGTGAAAAAGCCATCAGTGTTTGGTTAATTAATTTAAAAATATTTTTGCTCAACAATTAATATTTAACCAAACTTTAAAAAAATGTTTGTATATTACTCTCAAAAGTATATTTTTTTTTCAAAAAAGTACTTTTGATGAAAACTAATTTATTTAGTATGTGAAAACAGTTTCTGCTGCTCCAAAAGCATTTATTTTCTCTCAAAAGCATAACGAAACATCTCACATTTTTTTTTTTTGAAATAAAGCACATTTGAGCTCTGAAAGACCTACAAAGTTGAATTGCAATCTCAGCTTCCAAGTTAAAAAGTTTCCTAATAAAAAAAAACAGATAATAATGACAGAAGGGAAATAGAGCAACTTTGAATTGCTTCTAAATACATTTATATTTGGTTTACAACTAGAACATGGAGACTGTCACATCCTGTATTTTCTTCTATTTCTCTTTTGATATTCATAGCTGAAACCCTAAGAGACTGGACGCATTGAGACAGTTCGATAAGTCGCAGTGTTGGAATATCCGCAAAGCTAGGGGGAATCTCCTTGATGATACTTCCCCTTATAACTAACTTCTCAAGCACGGGAAAGGATTCCTCTGAAGCTTTCCATTCTTTCATCATCACACCGTGTAATGTCAAGTATTTGAGTGCAGGGAACTCCACATTTGTCACATCCCAGCTACAGCTCCGAAACCTCTGTAATCTCCCATAAGGAAATCCCACACGTAATTTGAGACTCTCAAGCTTCTTCAATCTTGCAATGTTTAAAACCATTTCTTCCGTCAACAAAAAGCCGCCAAGGTACAAATGCCTAATATTTGAAGGGAACACAAAATACCTCTCCCATCCAATTGAATTGAAGACTTTCTTTAATGAGAACTTCAGAAAAACAGAATGAAGCCGAGTATGAACTTCTGGTATCGGAAACAAAGGAAACTTAGGTTCATCTTCAACCTGGAGGTCGAGTTCTTCAAGATTCGGAAACATCCACCACAACCTTGCATTCATATTATCCAACCATATATCACAAGTACGAAAAGTCTTCATGTTCTCTAGCATAGTTGTTGAAGACTCTTCAAAACTTCCTTCGTCATTAATGTCTTCCCATACCACTGGAAAACTGTCTATATTCACATGCCTTAGCTTCTNTGTTCAATTTGTGTTGTGACCATTACTCTGCTTCCATATTCACCTTGAGGGAAACATATTCCCAAATCTTCCCATGCCTCGCATCCCAAATGTCATCTAATACGATGAGGTATCTCTTGCCAATTAGAACCCTGCGCAACATGTCAGCTACATCGTCGTCCTCTTTGATTTTGATCTTATCATTTGTAGCTTGTTTGAAAATCTCAACCAATAAAGTCCTCCTATTATATGCTTGCGACACAGCACACAATGATTTAACATCAAAGTAATTAACAATAGAGGGATTGTTGTACACTTTTGTTGCCAAAGTTGTTTTACCGAGTCCGGGCATTCCAAAGATGGAGATAAGATCCCGCTCCTTTGTTCCTCGTATCAATTTCTTCATTATAATTTCTGCATCTTTCTCAAAGCCCACAACTTCATCATCATCATAAATTGATGTAATACTACGTTTGGTGGAAGGTTCTCCAGCAGAAAGAGTTCCTTTTCCACAAGTCTCAGCAACTTCCATGCCTTGAATTGATTGCTTTGTCACCCTAATTTCATAAAAGAAAGGGAGACCACATTATTTCATAACTTAGAGAAGAAAAAAACCAAAACCAAGGCACATTTATATGATCTGTTAAAAGGTTTGGATCATATTATTGCCGTATGGAAAAAGACGTGTAAAATCATTTTTTTTTTACCTCAATAAGACTCAAACAACTTTTAATAGATAAAATAAATGAGTCTTTCTAAGTTTCATGTGTCACCGATATGTAATCAACATGAATAAAAGGAATTTTCTTCCCGTTACTGGAAGTATTAATTCCAGGCCGGCCTCCTTGCTAGTATGTGTGGGCCTTTTTTTCTTTTTTCTTTTTGGCTGGGAGGGTGTTTAATTAGACAAAATATCTATTTCTTCAAAAATGAGTTAATATCTCAACTATGAAAATTGATATAGTGAAGTTATTAAACTTTGTTTGATATCTTCCAAAATCACTTAACTTACTGTTTCTATCTTCCAAAATCACTCAACTAAATTAATAATTAAATAAAATTTGACATGACAAAATAATTATTTTTTTTTATTATGTCATATAAACATGGACTCCACTAATAAATAAAATGGAAAAAGGGTCATATTTACCCCTATACTCTTAGAAAAGGATTATATTTGTCCTTTCTTATGAACTTTTTGATATATTTGCCCTTGTCATCTAACTGTAACACCATATTTACCTTTTATTTGTTAAACCCCCATATTCCACCTAAAAATACCAATGTAGCGCCTATGTGAATTTTATTATCTTCTAATTAAATCAAAATATTATTTAAATAATTTTGACCTGATCCACACATTAAACCCAGTTCACTAATCAAAATAAACCTAATTTGATTCTTCTTAAATTTTCTCTATGGGCCGGCGTTTCTATTGGAACAAAATTATATACCTCCTCGTTTATATCAGACAACAATCAACTTTAGAACTAAAAATAAATTTTAACATTCAATTCAATATTTCTGTTAAGTAAATTAAAGCCAACTTTCATCTTTAATCTTGACGCACAAATTAAAATTGGTTAATTAGCATTTCATTCAAAAATATGTAGAATTCCACAAACATTCTACATGTGCTCTGTTTTCTCGATAGTATCAGACGGAGAAGGTGAAGTGAGGTTCAATGGAGATGGAGAATTCAAGTTGGTTTCCGGTGGCTATCAATGGTGAAACAGAGAGTAGATGAGACTAAATTCGAAATAACTATCAGGAAACTTCTATATATCTAGAATATTTAATGTAGTTCGGGAATATATTTATTTGGTGGATCTCATTCGATGGTTCAAGGGTGATGTTTCAGTTTAAATATGATTAAATATACTACTAATATATATAATCAATGTGAATCAGGGTATTTTGGAAAGAAAAGGAACTTATAATCACAACATATATAAAGAAGGCATAAAAAAGTGAATATATATTATTGTACAAAAGATCAGAAGAGACATAGCAAAATAACAACAAAAAGAACTTAAAAAGGATTCTCACCTTGTGTTGTTGATGGGGGTGGCAACAAATGAGAGATCAATTGGTCCAAAAGGTGATGGTAACAGAAATATAAAATGAGAGAGAATTGTATTATAGGAGATAATGGACTTCAATCTTGAAGAATGATACAGATATAAAGTTGTTGTGGGAATATCAACTATTCCCCGTCTAATAATACTTATCCAATTTAGAAAATTAAAAGATAATTTATCACTTGGTATTTATTTTATCTTTGTTATTAAATACGTGTTTAATATCTCATATTTTTCTGAAAGCATTAAATTTAATTTGTTTCTTAAGGTGTATGTCAACTCAGTAATGAATAACTATAGTTGGACAAATGGAGTAGTAAATAAATAAAGAGATAAGTATATTGAAAACACCCCTAAACTCAGCGCAAATTATTAGTTTCATCTTAAACTATTGATAACCTTAAAACGCCCATTTACTTACTAATTAAACTTAAATACACCCTGATCTTATAACATGAGTGAATATCAACTAGTAATAAATATAAATAAATAAAGAACGACTCACATCTCTCTCGGTCGGTTGGTCAACTATTATTAATGTACAAACAAAAGAAATTTAACGTAATTGATGATGAATAGTTTGAATAAATGTTGAAAGGGCACATCATAAAAATAGGAAAAATGACTAAAATAACATTTATATTAATTAATTGTTGGTGGCGCTTAAATTAAAGGATTATAGTAACACTTTGCTTTATGCAATAATTTAGAATAAAAAGTCAACTTAATTAAGATAATGTATTTCTAGATCTAAAGAGTAACATGCACATTCACATGCATGATTAATGATCCTAAGTCAGAAGTCAGAACCATTCAAATTCAAATTTAGGTTATGACAAAAATAGTCCCTATTGTATGAGCGGGGCAATGATAGTCCCTAAGCAATGCAAAAGTTTTACATATTTGGTCCAAAGACAAGAAAAGATTATTTGAAAAATCATTATAATGACATATGAGATTAGTCTTTTTTCCATGATTTTGGTGATTTTATAACCCTTAATTAAAGCATAAATGAAGGCTGGCGTGGTTGTGTTACTATTAGCGCACCTTCAATCCTTCATGTGTCAAATCTAAGAACCTATTAGCACCATTTGATTTTCCACTTGCAAAAATAAATTTTATGGTCTGTCAACTTCTGGTGTAGAGTTAATATAATTAATTGTTGGTGGTGCTTAAATAAAAGGATTATAGTAAGACTTGGTTAAGCAATAATTTAGAATAAAAAATCAACTTAATTAAGATAATGTATTCTAGATGTAAAGTAATGTGCACACTCCCATGTATGATTAATGATCAATACAAGTGATGAGAACTAATCAAAATTTGCAAAAATAAAAAGAAATGATTTTAGCCTCCGAGAAGCTTCACTAAACAAGCTCTTACTACTATGGCACACTCCCATTTTTTTTTTTCGAATCCCTAGGTAAACCCATAACCTCTATCATAGTCTCTGTTTTTTGGGGTCAACACTATGTATTGGCACTTTGTTGTAATTTATTCACTGTCCATTAGCTCACAAATTACACATGAAATGTAAACCGCACTAAGCAAGCTCATGCGACAAGCTCATAATTGAGTAGCAAATGAAGGCTATATTCGATCTGGTAGATGTTCTACATGGGAGACCCACCTCCCAACCACTCAATCATGCCCTTGTGGGCACTACTACTGATGTTTCTCATTAAAACAAATCACTTCCACTCTTCAAGTCCCAACCTAGTTTTGCTCGGCCATAGTGACAGAGCTAGAAATTTCGTTAAGGGTGTTCAAATTTTAAAAAATTGACTTTTTTTTAGCGTAGTGGGTGCACCCAAATTTAAAATTAAATTCATATCATTTAACTAAATTTTAAAATTATAAAACTACCAATGATATAAATCAGAACTAACGGAGAAAAGTCAAGTAATAATAATCAGGGCTTAATAGTTGAATACACCCCCTAGGGTAGCTCTGCCTTGAGTCCAACATTATGGTATTGGACGATCCTCATGGACAACCTGGAGAAATCGAAATTGTGAAAGATTAGCATATAATATGGCGAGTGATACAAATAACTGTCTTGGGAATATCAACAAGAAAAAGAAGGCAAATGAAAAGAATATAAAAAATGAGTCCAGACAGGTTTGAACCCGCAACCTCACTTGCTAATTTCAAGCCAAGAATCAGTTGGGCTGCGGATAACTTTGATTGAAGGAGTGTCACATTTATAATATATAACTATATATCTGTTTTTACCCTTCCCACACGGTACATATTTCGTAAAATTTTCCGACGAAGCAGTGTCACATGACACCATAGACCTTGCTAAATCTGCCCCTGCTTTTGTCTATTTAGGGCGTAAGAATGGTTTGAGGTAAACTTGAATGGATAAAAATAATAGATTTTTTCTTGTTAATTTTGCTTATAGTATGAAAGTCTATGTCATTTTCGTCTTTTTTTTTTGCATATTGTTTAGTTTATCCTCGTTATACTTGTTCTCTATCAAATTAGTTCCCCATGTGTCCCTCTGTTTTTGTAATTTGTTGTAGACACGGTAAGAGTCAAACCAAACCCCACACAGTGATGATGGCTTAATTTTTATTTATTTTTTTTAAAAAGAATGGGCAAGTAATTAAAACCAAACAATTATTATGCATCTTTTTTTAATATAGAATAGTGTATTGTACTATTCTCTCCATTTCTTTTTATATGTCACTCATTTATATAAATAGTTGGATCATAATACTTGTTATTTCATAAAATCAATACATAAATTATTATATTTTTTCTATTATATCCTTGATAGAATAATTAATTAGTCTTGAAAATATTTACTTTGACTAACCTTGAAAAACTAATAAGTAATTAATATTTATTGGAGTACTGCATACATTGATTAATTACTCTCTTCATTCACTATTCTATAAAATATGATTTTGAAAATAAACTCAAAAATTTAAGTAGTCATCCAAATGCATTTTAATTTTTGAAATCTAGTATATTTATCATTTATTGAAAAGTTGATTTAAGAAAACATTGTAAAAGGGTAAAGTTACTTAATTTCTTAATGCAAGTGAAATCTAAAAAAGTGACATTTAAAAAGGAAGATAGAGAATACTATAGAAAATACCAAGGAATGGAACATTGTCACAGTTCGATTTTTTTTTTTTTTAAATAGATGTCAATGTGAACAATAATTAACTACTTCCTTTGTCCCTAATTATTTGTCCTCTTTTGAATCGACACACTTATTAAGAAAACAATGATTGATATAGTGAATTTACCATTTTACACCTATTAATTATGAAGTGGATGCATTAAAAACTTAAAATTTTCAAAAAGTTCTACCTTTTTCAAAGTAATTAATTGAGGGTATAATAGGTAAAAAGAATTGTTCTTTCTTGATTTGTCAAAATGGACAAGTAATTAAGGACAACTAAAAACTAAAAAGTAGACAAGTAATTAGGGATAGAGGACGTATCAAATTGTCACGATTCGAATATTTTTTTTATAAAATAGATGCGAATGTGAACAATAAGTAACTACCTCTCATCTCTTTCTTGTATTTCTTTTCTAAATTAATAAATAGAGTAAAAAAAGAATTAAAATGTTTCGTGCTTAACTAGGCGGTAGGAGTACTTAGTAGCGGATTAAATATTTCTAAGTTATTTTTATATTTGTCAATCACTTCAAAAAATCAAAAACCGACTTTTAAGCGTTAATGGCTATCTAAACTATAGACATACGATTTCAAACTAGGAAGAATAAGTAGATGCGATAGAAATATTTATGTAATTACATAGTTTTTCCATAAAACAATCCCTTATCAATTGGAAAAATCCTTTTGTCTTCTCTTTATTAAAAACCCCGTGGCATCCTTTTCTTTTTTCTTTAGAGATCCGTCTCCATACAACTTTCTTACCCGGAGACTATCACATCCAGTGTTTTCTTCTATTTCATTTTTGATGTTCACAGCTGAAACCACAAGTGAATCAGTGCACTCAAACAGTTCAATAAGTCGCAGTGTTGGAATATCGGCAAAGCTAGTAGGGATCTCCTTGAAGTAGTGACATTCTCTTATAACTAACTTCTCAAGCACGGGAAAGGATTCATCTGAAGCTTTCCATTCTTCCATCCTCATAAAGTGTAATGCCAAGTATTTGAGTGCAGGGAACTTCACATTTGTGACGTCCCAACAATGGTACTCTATTTCCTCCCAATGAAATCCTCCCTCTAATGTCAGACTCTCAAGCTTCTTCAATCTTGCAACATTTAAAACCATTTTTTCTGTTATGAAACAGCCGCCAATGCACAAATCCCTAAGATTTGAAGGGAAGACAAAGTAGCTCTCCCAACCAACTGAATCCCAGAATCCCTGAGGGCTTATGACCAGATTAAGAGATTGAAGACGAGTATGAACTTCCACTGAAGGAAACAAAGAACAGCTAGGTAAATCGATAATGTGGAAGCATCTGAGTTCTTCAATATTTGGAAACCTCCACCAAAACCTTGGGGTCCTATCATCCACGCGTATAACATGAGCGCGGAATGTCTTCAAGTTCTCTAGCATAGTTGTAGAAGATTCTTCAAAACTTGCCCAATCATTGTCGTCCCATATCAAAGACAAATTGTATATATCTACATGCCTTAGCTTCGTCATTTTCCAGATAGCTGCAAGCGAGGTCCTTAGGGAATTAGATGAACGTACCACAAGAGTTTGAAGATCAAGCAGGTGAGATATCCACTTGAAATCAAATTCTTGGACATAAATCTCAAGGTACCTCAAGTGAGTTAGAGATTGTACTGCACTAGGCCAAGAACTTGGAAGCTTTGCAAGCGGAAAATGCAACACCCGAACAAGTCTTAGTTTTACAAGTAGAGGTAAAGGATTTGATAGGTTCCATGTGTTGAACTTTGGATGAGCAATGAACTCCAAAGACAACATAGGACATTTACCAAAACAGTATGTTTTGTTGGTGGACTCAACCATTGGAATCTTTTCCAATTGATATTCAGAATGATCTAATTGTTCAACAAGATCATCATGAATATAAATCCATAACCGTGATTCCATGGAATGCAAATGTTGATATGGATTGTATGGCACTGCGGTCTGCATATACTTGTCTTCTGTGAGTTTTCTCAAGCAGAACTCACGCACTACATCATGAAGTATGCAGTATTTTGTGTCACCATTAGCACTCCTCTTGGAGACCATAACTAGGCTTCTGTTAAGTAGATCATTCAAACAAATTCTAGATGCTTCCTCCATATTCTCTGTGTCGACATTCAGTACAAACTCTTCAGCCATCCACAACTTCAACAAATTAGACACTAGAATCTCATGGTCTTCTGGAAACAATGCCATGTAAAGAAGGCAAGACTTTAAGTGGTCTTCTAAATGGTCATAACTTGACTGTATCACCTTCAAGCTCTGCTCTCCTAAAACATAAGAACTTAAGTCATTTGCAACCTCTAGCCACAAGCTGGACGACTCCCATTCCTTTTCACCAATAATCCGGCCAGCAACTAGGACAATGACAAGAGGCAATCCCTTACAATGTTGGGCAACTTGTAGCGCTGCTGGCAGCAGACTCGGTGGACAACTCTCTCCTCGAAATACCTTTTTCTGCAATAATTCCCAACTCTCTGCCCGTGTTAGAAATCTAAGAGGATAAGGATCACTGTGGTGCTGAAGATGCTTAGCCACTTGTTCAATTCGAGTTGTTACAATTACCCTACTTCCATTTTCACCCATAGGGAAACATAAACCCAAATCTTCCCATGCCTTGACATCCCATATATCATCTAATACAATGAGGTATCTCCTGCCTATCAGACTCCTGCGTAACATGTCAGGTCTGTCATCAGCCTCAATGATTTCGCTCTTACGTGTTGTTTGTTTAAGGATCTCACCCAACAACGTTCTCCTATCATATTCTTGAGAAACAGAACACCATACTTTAACATCAAAGTGATTAACAATAGAGGGAATGTTGTACACTTTCCTGGCCAAAGTTGTTTTGCCGATTCCAGGCATTCCAAAGATTGATATAACGTCCAGCTTCTTTGTTCCTCGTGTCAATTTCTGCATTATACTTTCTGCATCTTTTTCAAAGCCCACAATTTCTTCATCAATTGATGAAAAACTACGTTGGACGGAACTCCCCGGAATCAATAGAGCTCCTTTTCCACAAGTCTCAACAACATCCATGTCAATTGGTTTGGTGTCTTTCACAATCCAACTGCCTTGAAGTTTATTGCTCTGTCACCTTTTCATAAAAGAAAATGAACTTTTAACAATATTCATACTATAGAGAAAAAAATCAAAACAAAAAATATAAAATGAAGTAATGCCACACAGCAGAAAAAAAAAGTCTTATTTGAGGAAATAGGTGTAATTGATAGCCTATCGCACTGCTGACTTATTTGTAATAACCTCACTTGGTTCAACAATAAATTCAGCAATTACCTAGTGTCCAGAGAAGCCAGAGATGAGCTCAACATGGATATACTAGAGTTCCCTTCATTTCAGATGAAACATATGAACAATTCTTTCCTTTGCATAAATTTGTAGCTTCAAACAACTATCTTCACTACTAAAAACAGAGGTTCTTCCCACTGCGAATCAATAAGAAATTTGTGTTATCAAAACATGATTTTCCCATCCATAAAACGCATGGTGGGAAATAGATTATCACTGAAATACTGGGAAACTTCTTAACTTTTCCATGTAAAAACACTATTATTATTTTTTTCTTTTCTTACCATTTCAATTAAAATATTTGTGGGAATAACCACTAAACATTTTTCAGTGGAGTGATTTTTCATTAGTGCTTTCTTTTGTTTCTAAACTTAAAACTAGTCGGATTTATAATTTGAAGGTTATAATTGTCATAAATCTCAGATGAATACACAATATTAACTGATTCACAACTAAATATTTATCAAAATTCTAATACNTTTTCCATGTAAAAACACTATTATTATTTTTTTCTTTTCTTACCATTTCAATTAAAATATTTGTGGGAATAACCACTAAACATTTTTCAGTGGAGTGATTTTTCATTAGTGCTTTCTTTTGTTTCTAAACTTAAAACTAGTGGGATTTATAATTTGAAGGTTATAATTGTCATAAATCTCAAATGAATACACAATATTAACTGATTCACAACTAAATATTTATCAAAATTCTAATACATATACATACAAGATATGAGCTAAAGCTATTGGGTTCCTATGAACCCTAAATTAACCTTTGGATCCGGTATCAGTTTTCCTAATTCATCAATTTCTTGTTTGGTTGATTTTTTATATTTAATAGATCGGATACCAAAAGAACATAGATTTCTTGTTTTTGGTTTGGTATTGTTTGTCTCGATGAATCAGAAATAGTATCACTTCACTAGTAAAAGCTCAAAGGATTTGAATTTTGGTTGTAAAAAAACTTCGTTGGATAAGCTAGAAACCAAATGACATAAAAGTATGAATATTTGAACTTTGTTAGATGATTTTATAAAAATATGAATATTATACAAATGATCAGCAAAGAAATAGCAAAAGAAGAAATGGAAACCTAAATTTTAAAAAAAAAAAACAATAAAATAAAATCTCACCTTCCGTTGTTAAGGGTGGCTACAGAGAGACCAATTGCCCCAAAGGGTTGCCCTAAATTGATAGTAACAGAAATTTAAAAAATGATAAATAATTGTTGTGGGAAATATCAGCACGTAAATAAATAAAGCTTTTTCTATTATTTTTTTTTGAGTGTTCACAATTAATTTTTTTTATTAGAATTTACTTTTTAAAAAAAAAAAAAAATCATCTTT
>NC_064289.1:11599155-11669364 GCF_019186545.1 Solanum stenotomum | reverse complement strand
AAAGAATTTATGTACAAAATATGACAAAAACAAATCAAATTGAATGAAATAAACTGGGAAAAAAACAATAAGACATTATAGATCTAACAATATCATCATTTGCAGAGGATTTTCACTTTGATAAATATTGTTCATCTTTTCTTGAACTTCTACTATTTTATTCGCAAATATATTCAAATTTTATTCGGCTAGCCATAAAATAATTTACCTATTTACCATATAAAAAGAATAGAAATAATATAACCGACAACATTACACATTTGAAGAAAAATACATCCATAATTCAATAATAAACACATGTTTAGTATAAATGACGGAATAAAATAACAAAAAATAATAAAATTAAAAATTATTCGATTAGCTACACTAAAATTAAATTAAAAAATAACATACACTTAAAAATAAAATTAATCAAATTTTAATTCATACTCTAATAATTTATCACCCACAAATCTATTATTAAAATAAAAATCTATAAGAAAGTGAGGTAACATGCATAACTATGATAATAAATTATATTACACATTTATCTATATTATTATATTAATGATTCCTTAACAACGATTTTTAAATGCATATATTTAACATTTTAATAAATGTGAAGATATGACAAATAATTCAATAATATAAAAACATGTTAATATAAATGATTGAATAGAAAAAATTAACAGAAAATGATAACATAAAAAATATTAGAATAACTTCACTTAATAAAAAATAACACAATAGTAAAAAAATAAATATTAATCACAGCAAAAATCATCAAAGATTACAAATGTAAATAAAAAAAGAACATAGAAAACTAATTCGATCTAAAGAATTTAAGTACAATATATGATAGAAACAAATCAAATTGAATGATATGAACTAAAAAAAATTCACAAAAAGACATTATAGATCGAACAATATCATCATTTGCAGAATATTTCCATTTTGATAAATATTGTTCTTCTTCTTCTTGGACTTTCACTTTGTTATTTGCAAGTATATTCAAACGTTTTTTTCGGCTAGCCGACAAATAATCTACCTATTCGCTCCATAAAAAGATGAAGATAAGAAGAATGGAAAGAATTCAACAAATAATACTACACATTTGAAGAAGAATAAGATCAATTAATTTTTTTAATGAACTTTATTTATGTATATAGGGAATAGAGATAATGGGTAGAGTAGTTTAAGGTAACCACTTAAAATTCAAATTCAAAAAGTAACTACTTTGTCATTTTTTTAAAAATAGTTACGTGAGTTGGTTACTTATTTTGAAAAAAACACATTTAAAATAATTTTTTTATTTTTTAAAAACTAAAGCATATCTTCATTTAACAGATTTTTTTAATGTGCGGGTAGTTTTGCTATTTATTTATTTAAAATGATTGATGCACGTTTTTTATTTTATTTTTTCTTTGTTACATTTTCTATTACTATAACCTATTTTAACATTTTTTACTCTTTTGTCCGTTGGTATTTTATTTTTATTTTTTTGTATTTTAAATAGTTTGTTTAAAATTTATTTATTTTTATTTTATTTTTGTGGTGTTGACATGTGTCATTCTAATTTTAATTATTGACATGTGTCTATATTTATTTATTTAATTATTGATTATTAATTATTTAAAATACTAAAAATTTGTGGTATTGGCATGTGTAATTTTTTCTTCTCCTTTTATATATAGATAGATTATTATTATTATTATTATTATAGAAAGACTTGCAATAATTTGAAATAATAGTCAATTTAAGATAAAGATGTTTTAACATAGTGTGAGTCATAAATTTATTACTCTATTCCTTAAAGAGATAACACACTTTTTAAATTACTAGTCTCTGGGCACGCGCAACACGTGTGTACCCCATACGTTAATAAGTAAAAATTCTTATAAAGTTAAATTTTTATTATTTTTATGTAATATTAACTTAACCTTAGTAAATCCATCTTACTATTTTCTTCCTTTAAAAACAAGGGTGAAGTTATAATATTAGATCGATCTTGTGCATAACTTGAAAACAATGAACCAAACCTTCCAAATATGATTTAAAAAAAAGCACAAAATGTCGAATCAAATGAATTTGATTCATTTAATATAAGGTAATATATTAATGATCAAAATTTTACTAACAAACAATAGAAGATGGAAAAAGAGGAGAAAATAAGAAACTTTACCATAGGAGTACATATAACTGCTAGTGGAAGAACCAAGATGACATTCGTATTTTGTAACGATATATATTGATTTAGCTATAACTTCATATTCTTTAATTTAAGATTAAAAGGGGGAAAACATTGATTCATATACTTATTTAAGAATAATTCTTCAATTTTAATTATTTTAGTAATTACATATGACTCTTAAAATTCTAAAAATCCTAATTGATTCTTGTTCTTCTATGTTACCTTTTTAATAAATAACTTACCATTTAAAAAATAATTAAAATATTATTCTTTAATATTTAATTTTACTTAGGGGTAAAATGGTAATCCAACTTTGGAGCTTCCTGCTTTTAATAAAATAATATATGATGATATGGTGATTTATTTGATCGAGAACTCAAATTTATTTTCTTCTTATGAAATGAAGAGCAGGTATCACAATTAGAGTTGTTAATGTGAGCTAGCTTTAAATATTAGTTAGATACTCCTTTTGTCCTTAATTATTTGTTTATTTTTTTCTTTTTTTAATTACATGTTTATTTTGACAAATTAAGAAAGGATAAACTTTTTTTTATCATATTATACCTTCAATTAATTACTTTGAAAAATGTAGAACTTTTTTAAAATCTTAAGTTTTTTAATCATTCACTTCATACTTAGTAGGGTTAAAATGATAAACTCACTATGTCAATCATTATTTTCTTAATAGGTGTGCCAATTTAAAAGTGGAAAAATGATTAAAGTGAACTTAAGCTAATTTGAAACTCTTAATCTTAATTCTTTAATGTGCATGATTGATTGTTAAGATCAGTTCTAATGAAGTTTTTAAACACACACAGGCGCACCAAATATTTTTCTTTTGCACTCATAAATAAGTATGGATTTATATATGGTATCAAATGCGGGTTCTGTAGAATCTGATGACTTTTTTATATTTATATTTATATTGAGAAATTTATTAAATATATAAAATATTATTTGTTGTGAATAGTGCCATCAAAAAGGATCATCCAACTTTGAGTTTATCACGTAAAAATTATTTTACATCCAAAGTTGAAAACAAAGCTGTAGACCAAGTTAAAGGGTATGTATGCCTTATGCCTAGTCCCTTAGCTTCAGGGACATGGATAAAAGATATCTATCTTATGTCTAAAACACAGACAATACAGAAGTAGAATTAAGAAGTGGAAATAGAGCTGGGAATTTACAGCTTTGAATTGCTTTTAAATACATTTAATTATTTATTACACCTAAAACTTGGAGACTGTCACATCCTGTGTTTTCTTCTCTGTCTCTTTTGATATTCATAGCTGAAACACCAAGTGAATGGCTGCAGTAAGCCAGTCTAATAAGTCGCAGTGTTGGAATATCCGCAAAGCAAGGAGGGATCTCCTTGAATTTGACTACAGATTCTATAGATAGCACCTCAAGAACGGGAAAGGATTCCTCTGAAGCTTTCCATTCGTCTATATGCCAACTGAGTAATGTCAAGTATTTGAGTGCAGGGAACTCAACATTTGTAATGTCCCAGCAATAGAGGCTCTCACTCTCAGATATCCTGTAAGGAACTCCCATCTCTAATGTGAGACTCTCAAGCTTCCGCAATCTTGATATGTTTGAAACTATTCCTTCCCTCAAGAAACAGCCAGAAAAGTACAGATGCCTAAGATTTGGAGGGAAGACAAAATTGCTCTTCCATCCAACTGAATCCCAGAATTTCAAGGAACCCAACTCCAGAGAAAGAGAATGAAGGCGAGTATAAATTTCTGGTATGGAAAACAAAGGAAAATCAGGTACATATCTAATTTTGAGGCCGAGTTTTTCAAGATTCGGAAACCTCCACAAAAAACTTGGATTCATATTATCCAAGCATATATTGCAAGTGTGAAAAGTCTTCATGTTCTCTAGCATAGTTGTTGAAGTTTCATCACAACTTCCTTCGTCATTGACATCCCATACCACGGAAAACCTATTTATATTCACATGCCTTAGCTTTGTCATTTCCCATAAAGTAGAAGCCCTTAGCCGTATCCTCTCCCTTGTTTTGAGCTGCAGAGTTTGGAGATCGTGTAGGTGTGATATCCACTTCAATTCAAATTGTTTGACATAAAGTGCTAGGTACCTCAACTGAGTTAGCGATTGCATTGCAATAGCCCATGAATTTGGCAGTTCCACATCCATCAAATGCAATGCCCGAACAAATCTTAATTTAACAAGTAAGTCTAAAGGATTTGCATATCGGTTATTCCATGTATTGAGATTTGGATGAGCAATGAACTCCAAAGAATTTGTTTCCTTGAAATCAAGCATTGGAATCTTATCCAGCTGGTATTCAGAATAATCTAATTGTTTAACAAGATCATCATGAATATAAATGCATACTCGTGAGTCTGTGGAATGCAAATGTTGATACGGATTGTATGGCACTGCAACCTGTATATAATTGTCTTGTGTGAGTTTTCTCAAGCAGAACTCACGCACTACATCATGAAGTGAGCAGTACACTACATCACGGTTAACTCTCATTCCGGAGACCATTACTAGGCTTCTGTTAAGCAAATCACTCAAGCAAACTCGACATGCTTCCTCCATGTTCTCTGTTTCGGCATTCAATACAAACTCTTCAGCCATCCACAACTTCAGCAGATCGTCCACTGGAATCTTATGGTCCTCTGGAAACAATGCCATGTAAAGAAGGCAAGGCTTTAAATGGTCTTCTAAATGGTCATAACTTGATTGTATTACCTTCATACTCTGCTCCCCTAAAGCAAGAGAACTTAAGTTATTTGCAACCTCGAGCCACAAGGACGTTTCCCTTTTCATTTTTGCAATAAATCCAGCAACCAGGACAACCACAAGAGGCAATCCCTTGCAATGTTGGGCAACTTGTAATCCTGCTTCCAGTAGATCCAGGGGACAACTCTCTCCTTGAAATACCTTCTTCTCCAATAATTTCCAACTCTGTTCGGATGTTAGAAAGCTAAGAGAATAAGGATCACTATGGTGCTGAAGATACTTAGCCACTTGTTCAATTCTTGTTGTAACCATTACTCTGCTTCCATATTTACCTTGAGGGAAACATATTCCCAAATCTTCCCATCCCTCGACATCCCAAATATCATCTAACACGATGAGGTATCTCTTGCCTATTAGAACCCTGCGCAACATGTCAGCTACATCATCGTCCTCTTTGATTTTGAACTCATCATTTGTAGCTTGTGTGAAAATCTCAACCAATAACGTCCTCCTATTATATGCTTGCG
The DNA here is from genome assembly GCF_019186545.1 of Solanum stenotomum. Classification (NCBI taxonomy): domain Eukaryota; kingdom Viridiplantae; phylum Streptophyta; class Magnoliopsida; order Solanales; family Solanaceae; genus Solanum; species Solanum stenotomum. The sequence goes on along the minus strand of NC_064289.1, from coordinate 11,663,952 downwards.
ACACAGCACACCATGCTTTAACATCAAAGTGGTTAACAATATAGGGATTGTTGTATACCTTTCTTGCCAAAGTTGTTTTACCGAGTCCAGGCATTCCATAGATGGAGATAACATCCCGCTCCTTTGTTCCTCGTATCAATTTCATTATTATAATTTCTGCATCTTTCTCAAAGCCCACGACTTGATCATTATCATAGATTGATGTAATACTAGGTTTGTTTGAAGGCTCTCCAGAAGAAAGAGTTCCTTTTCCACATGGCTCAACAACTTCCATGGATTGAGTTAATTGCTTTTTTCACCTTTAATAAAAGAAATGAAAACAATATTATTTCATAATTTAGGGAAGAAAAACACCCAAACCAAGTTCAAAGGATTTGAATTTTGGTTGTAAAGATAAACTACAAACCAACTTGAAGTGGTTAGTTACATATTTGAATTAATTACATAATTTTATGAGCCAAAAAAAATTAAAAAATTTCACCTTCCGTTGTTGATTGTGGCAAACAGAGATCAATTGCTCCAAAGGGTTGCCCTAAATTGATGGTAATAGAAATTAAGAAAATGACAAATAATTGTCGACTTGTAGTGGAAAATATCAGCAGCTAAATAAATACAATAATTTAAGATTTTTCTTAAAAAAATAATTGAGTGTTCACAAATTAAAAAAAAAGTGATTAAAATAAATTAAATTTACTTTTAAAAAGTTTTAAAACATTGGGACCCCATAATTTTTGCTTTTTGACTAAAAGTCTCTCTTTGCTTTTTCTTTTTCTCTTTCTTATCTACTACAATAAAATAATGCATAAAACATAAATAAAGATTCATAATATGACTTCAAATTTTTGTTTTGACCTTGAATTTTTAGGATGCACAAAGTGGCACTTTAACAATTCAACTTTTAAATAAAAAAATTCAAGTTTCACCTGGTAAAACACGTGATGTGCACTCAATCTGTGTGCCTCATGATTAAATTTTGAGGCCCACAACAGTAAAGAATATATTGAAATGACAATTATACCTTTAATGAATTCCTTTTATATATATCTTTATATTTTCAAATCAAAATCTCATTTTTTTCCTCTTCTTTCAAATCAAGCTTTTTTTCTCTCCTTAGCATGATTTGCACTCGTTTTCAATGCAAATAGCTTCTAATTTTTTTGTCATTGTGGAAAAAGAGCTATAATGAAAGATTTCTTGGTCTGCAAACAATCCAAGTCATTGATCTGCAAACAATCCAGATTTAAGTAAAGATTCTACCTTTTATCAAAAATAAACTTCCAGAGGGAAAAAATTAAACATACCTAGACTAAATTGAGAAAGATGAACATATAAACATGAACTTTTAACACAAATCTTGAACAAATTTTTCCTTGATTTACGATTTGATTGTAAATCCCCAGCTAGAGTTTCGCAAATTCGAGAGAGAAACAAGTAAAATGGAAGAGTCTTTCACCCTATAACCTTGTATTAATTTGAATATTAATTTAGTTTTTTTTTTAATTCTAATATCAAGGTGTAAATTTTTTAATTAGTTGACAGTCATTGAGTGACTAACTAATCCACGATGGAGCGTCTGCAATATTCGAGTGTTTTTTTTATTTAAGAGTTGGATAGTTAAAGTGCCGTTGTTTACTTTGAAAGTTTAAGGTCAAAGTTAAAATTTACGGCCAAGTTAAGGGTCCTATTTATCTATTATGCCATAAAAATAAAATATGTTTTCCTTGTTTTACTTTTATTCTTATACTACCTCCGTCCACTTTTAATTGTCATGATTTCCTTTTTTTGAGTCAAACGATGAGTACTTTGTTTAACATTTTACGATGTATTTTTTCATCATATTGATATGCAAAAAATTACAATTTATAGTACTTTTCGTATAGTTTTTGAATATATAAATTTTTGTTTAAAATATAGAATTAATGTAATCTAATTTCACTTTGAAAATTAGTTAAATAGACTTTCAAATGCGTAACATGAGAATTAAAAGTGGACAAATGGAGAACTTCTTTGTCCCATATTAGATGGTCACTTCGTAAAAAAAATAGATTGATCAACTTTACTATTTTACCCTTTGTTCATATTAATTAGCCTCTTGAAAAAAAAACTATTTGGTCTTCAAAATTTGTTTAAACTTCCAAAGGCCATATTAGTCCAACTAATGTGTATGCTATTGATAGGCGATGATTTTTCTGATAAGGAAGAGGAAGAAGAAGACAATATGTTAGACATATACTTTGATAAAATGGTTAGGAATGGAGATATCTCACCTAGGCAACAAAAAAGTGGAAGCAACAATAGCAAAAAGAAGACACATGGAAAACAACATAGTTTGGATGGTAAGGTGACTGGGGAGTTTGTTTCAAAACACTTACCGATGCGACTGACAAAGAAGAATCATATGATAGTGTCAACAGATTCATTAAATCCAAGAGCAAATGATAAGATATCAATTATTTTTGGACATATTTGAAGAAGAAGACAAAAGTACAATACTTTAGGTTACTTTAGACAGACAACCTATTTTTAAATTTATACATTTGTAAAAGAAAGTTGAGTTTGAAAACTCAAACTTTCTTCTTGATTTTTATATTTTTGCATTATCTAAGCATCCTCATTTGTAATATCATCATAGAGTGTGTTACAAACTCTGTGATGATCATAAAATACAGAATTCTCTTTAGCTCTTATTTTCTTCACACTAGTTAATTAGTAGAAGTTTGTTACTTCATTAGGATCGATAAGGTAAGTCCTAGCCCCCCCTTGCTTGTACTTGTCCGTAAGTTTTTTTTCTTTCAATAAAAAGTCGTTAGACACTCTGTCTAGTGGTATAAATTCGATTAAAAAAAGTGTACGGGTAAAATGAGAAAAAAATAATTAATTCTATCTTGATTTAGTAAGTAATCTATATATATATATATATATATATATATATATATATAAAGGAGGACCATAGACAAAGTGATGTGGCACCTCTCTATGGCCTCCATTTGCATTTAGCTTTTTTCTTCTTTTTTGGCTTTTAACAAAATAAAAAATTATTATATTATAAAAATAAATTACTTAAATTTATTACAAATAAATATTTTATTAATGGAGTAACATTTATAACAAAAACTCTTCATATTCTTTTTTTTATTTATTTGTCTCACTTATAATAAAAGGAGAAACATAATTTATCTTTTTTTTGACTTTTTTAAATTCAAATTAATTATTGTATTGTAAAAATTTATTACTTAATTTATTACAAATAAATATTTTATTAATGTAGGAGCATTTACAACAAAAAACTCTCCACATTCTTTTTTCTATTTGTTTATTTCACTTCTAATCATGAAATGATAATTACAAAATTTTACATTTCAAGTATTTTTATCTTTATTTTTTAATTTATTCACAAGGAGTTATTACCCATGACTTTCCTTTCTTTAATTTTTACTTTTAATAATATTCATAACTCTCATAATTTTTATGTCCATAATGATGTCTTATGGTATTCCTTTATTTTGCCTATAAATTCATATTAGTTTCATGACGATTCACATTCACAGATCACAATTATCCTTTCTCTTTTCATCATATTGGTTTGGTTTGTAACAAAAAAGAAGCACATGAAGGTAAGAAATATTTCATTGCAAATTTTTTTTTTTATTTCCTCTATTTTGTCTATATAAATTCGTATTTTGTTTGTGAATGAAGTTAACATGTAACAAAAAAATAAAGTACATGAAGTTAATAAATATATCATTCTCAAGTCCTTATTTTTTCATTTCCTCTATTAGTCTATATAAATTCATATTTATTTTCATGAAGATTCACATACAAAGTTATAATTTCTCGTATTCATCATAGTTGTTTGCGAATTAACTAACATGTAACAAAAAAAGTATATGAAGGTAAGATATATTTCATTCTCAAGTCTTTCTTTTTATTTTTATGTACTTAGAAATGCTTTCTTAATATTTTTTTTTGTTTGTTTTATCATTCATCAAGCAAGTATGATTAAAAAAAATCTCTGTAATTCTTAACAATGTGTTGTCTGTATGCAATTGCTCTTCCTAATAGTTAGTTTTTCGGATATAATATAGTTTGATAATATTTGTTAGATTTCAAGAAATAATTATTATTTAGGATTGTTAGTACTATTGAAAAGATAATATACAAATATATTACATATAGTTTAAATCATGTTCTTTCTTTTGACATAATTATTTTTAATTGGTATATGATATATTTTTTTTATTCAGATGGTTGCATATGATGAAGAGTTTGACATATGGATCAAAACATGATGACGGATCTACTTGCAAAGGAAGATGGTAGAAGGAAAAAAAAATGAAGCATAATTAGAGATTATTTTTTCACTTTGATTGTATTAGCAACTTAGTTACTTTTGCTAGAATTTTTTAAATATTGATTTGTATAAATAATTTAGCTAAATGTATTATATTGTCAATGCTAATCATTTGATCCTTTATTATTCTACTTTTTCTTTATTATGAAGCAAAATTAATATAATTATCTCATTTTAACAAGAACTAAAAAAAATTATGATGATTAGGAGTTTCATTTTTATTATAATTATAAAAATGTAATTGAAAAATAAAATATTATTTTCATGATGCCATTTTTCGCGTATGTAACAATCTGTTTTCATCACCGTTCTTTTTGCTTTGAAATGTATTTATAATTTTTATGTAGACACCAATTATTATATTTTCTCTGTTCATTTTTTGTATTTTCACCCCTTATTTTTATTTATTTATTTATTTTACAAATGAAATCAATGCATAATTAGTAATACATTGAATGTCTAATAAAATTATACATTTGAATTATTTATAACTCATGTCTCTTCATATTACTTGTAACTTTTAATATTAAATATTATTCATAACTTTTGTATGTTTCATTTTTCATAAATCTTATAAATATTTAATTAACGTTTAAAAAATTATAATAAGCAAATATAATAATAAGGACGTAATAAAAAAATCACTTTTGTTTTGACGAAATCAGAGTTTGAATAGAAAAGTCTACAAAAGATAGAGAAAATTAAAACATATAAAATATTTTCAACGTAATACAATATATTGTTATTTCAACATACTATCTCTTATTCCATTTACTTCACCACAGTGAATATTTTGTTCTACTATATACATATACAATTTTTAAAATATATTTTATACGTTTAAAAAAAATAAAAAAACCTATGATATTGCAGATGAAGAGAAATATTAATATTATCTATATATTTGATACTAACCTAAGTATTACATATTTCATATAGCCGCGCGAAGCGCGGATAATTTCACTAGTTAAGTAATATGAGTTAAATATTTTTTGTAAGATGTACATCTAACATGGGACGGAGGGAGTACTAGACATAAAGAGCCAAGATTTTGTACTATAATCTTTCTTTTGATATTCATAGCTGAAACCACAAGTGAATTGATGCATTTGGACAGTTCAATAAGTCGGAGTGTTGGAATATTTGCAAAGCTAGAAGGGATCTCCTTGAAATCGGAGCATCCACTTATAACTAGCTTCTCAAGCACAGGAAACTCCACATTTGTGACATCCCAGCAACAGCTCTCTGATCTCCCATAAGGAAATCCCACAAGTAATTTGAGACTGTCAAGTTTCTTCAATCTTGCAATGTTTAAAATCATTTCTTCCGTCAAGAAACAACCGCAAGGTCCAAATGCCTAAGATTTGAAGGGAGGACAAAATACCTCTCCCATCCAACTGAATTAAATAATCCCATTAAAGAGAACTCCAGATAAAGAAAACGAAGGTGAGTATGAACTTCCGGTATGGGAAACAAAGGAAACTCAGGTACATCTTTAACGCCGAGGCCAAGTTCTTCAAGATTCGGAAACCTCCACCAGAACCTTGCATTCATATTATCCAAGCGTATATCGCAAGTGCCAAAACTCTTCATGTTCTCTAGCATAGTTGTTGAAGAACTTTCTTGCTCATTGTTTTCCCATACCATGAAACAACAGTCTATTTTCACATGCCTTAGCTTCATCATTTCTGATAAAGTAGCAGCCCTTAGGTGTAGCCTCACACTTGACTTGACCTGCAGAGTTTGGAGATTGTGTTGGTGTGATATCCACTTCAATTCAAATTGATTGACACAAAGTGCAAGGTATCTCAACTCAGTTAGCGATTGAATAGCAGTAGCCCATGAATCTGGCAATTCCACATCCATCAAATGCAATGCCCGAACAAATCTCAATTTAACAAGTAAATCTAAAGGATTTGAATATTGGTTATTCCATGTATTGAGTTTTGGATGAGCAATAAACTCCAAAGAATTTGTTTCCTTGAAATCCAGCATTGGAATCTTATCCAGCTGGTAGTCAGAATGATCTAATTGTTTAACAAGATCATCATGAATATAAATGCATAACCGTGATTCCGTGGAATGCAAATGTTGATATGGATTGAATGGCACTGCGACCTGCATATACTTGTCTTGTGTGAGTTTTCTCAAGCAGAACTCACGCACTACATCATGAAGTGAGCAGTATTGTACATCACGATAAAATCTCATTCCGGAAACCATTATTAGGCTTCTGTTAAGCAAATCACTCATGCAAACTTGACATGCTTCCTCCATGTTCTCTGTTCCGGCATTCAATACAAACTCTTCAGCCATCCACAACTTCAGCAGATTGTCCACTGGGATCATTTGGTCTTCTGGAAACAATCCCATGTAAAGAAGGCAAGGCTTTAAGTGGTCTTCTAAATCGTCATAACTTGATTGTATCACCTTCATACTCTTCTCTCCTAAAGCAAGGGAACTTAAGTCATTTGCAACCTCGAGCCACAAGGACGCCTCCATTTCCCTTTTTGCTATAATTCCAGCAATCAAGACAACCACAAGAGGCAATCCCTTACAGTGCAGGGCAACTTGTAACTCTGCTTCCAGTAGATCCGGGGGACAACTCTCTCCTCGAAATACCTTCTTCTCCAATAATTCCCAACTCTCTTCGGACGTTAGAAAGCTAAGAGAATAGGGATCACTGTGGTGCTGAATATGCTTAGTCACTTGTTCAATTCGTGTTGTGACCATTACTCTGCTTCCAAATTCACCTTGAGGGAAAGATATTCCCAAATCTTCCCATGCCTTGACATCCCAAATGTCATCTAATATGATGAGGTATCTCTTGCCTATTAGAACCTTGCGCGACATGTCAGCTACATCATCGTCCTTTTTGATTTTGATCGTATTATTTGTAGCTTGTGTGAAAATCTCAACCAATAACGTCCTCCTATTATATGCTTGTGACACAGCATACCATGCTTTAACATCAAAGTAATTAACAATAGAGGGATTGTTGTATACCTTTCTTGCCAAAGTTGTTTTACCTAGACCGGGCATCCCATAGATGGTGATAACATCCCGCTCCTTAGTTCCTCGTATCAATTTCTTCATAATAATTTCTGCATGTTTCTCAAAGCCGACAACTACATCATCATAAATTGATGTAATACAAGGTTTGTTTGACGTCTCTCCGGAAGAAGGAGTTCCTTTTCCACAAGTTCCTTTTGTCACCTTTCATAAAAGAAATGGAAACAACATCATTTCAGAATTTAGAGAAGAAAAAAACCAAACCCAAACATATCAAAGTAATGTAAGATGTAAAGTTTTATGTGTCACAACTCACAAATATATTACACTTTTACCTCGGGTATGTTCTTCCATTACTGTAGCTATTAATTCTAGGTCCCCCCGAGTCAAAAATTCCCAACTCAAAATAACTCAATAATCTTTTATTACCAAAAAAGGTCATTCGGCTCATTTTTATTTCCGGCAAAATGCATTTGATTTTACAAACAAACACACTGTTGGGTTTGGACCAAGTTTGAAAAAGGAGGAAAAGTTCAGTGAAATTTCACATCAAATTATATGAAATTGCGGAATACACTGGTTCATCAAGTTTTATTTAAATCCCTTTCCCTTATAGTGGCAGATCGGATCCCAGAATTAAATATGCGAGTTTCACCTTAGTATTGAGAAAGAAAAATGGAATATCCGTCGTTGATAAAGCTTCGAAGCTCAAATTTTAAAATTTAACCTACTGTAAATGTGTTAATCATTTCGAATGAATAATATATGAAAAGACTTAAAATATTAAAAGGAACTCATATCTAAAATTTAAAACTGTTTAAGAGGAGTTCTGAGTTGGTCGAGATTGAAAAAAAAATCAGATCAATGAAGAAGATGAAATGTTGTATATATAGTTATGATTTGTAATTTCTAATTTAGTTTAACAACACTAGAATTTAACTTCTGAATGGAACAAAATGCCTAGTAAATAAGTAGAGAAGCAAATAAAATAAAATAAAATAAAAGGTTAAAAATAACTAAGAAAAAACTGATTAAAGAATATTAATGAAAAATGACCTGAAGAAATTAGAGTAAAATGTATGAAAAAAAATAAAACAATTTAGAAATCTGACCTGGGGTTATTGAGAAGATTGTTTAATTTGATGCTTTTGTGTTCAGAGAAATGGAAACTGAGAAAGAATATAGAGGAAGGAGATGGTGGACTTCAATAATATAAATAATTGTTGATTAAACAAATAAATAAATACATATTATTTTAAACTCCCAATCAACAGTTGTATGTATTGTACCCCACGTTTCCGATCGGAAAAGATAACTTTGTTTATTTGCCTTTCGTTTCATACTATTTAACTCACGTTAACTTGACACAATATTAAAAAATAAAGAAGATTTTTTATGGTCTTCAATCTAAATTATGTTAAATGTATCAAAATATTTTTTAATCTTATTATTTGAACTTTTAAGCATGTCATATGGAAAACTGAAATTAAAGTTTTGCCCAAAAAAAAAAGGAAAGGGTCATTCTTTTAAAAAAAAAATTAAAAAGAAAGAAGATCATTTTTTACTCCTGTATTTTATTTTATATGGTTATTTAATATCAAGGATAGAAAAAAAAAATATTTCCTTTCGTCCGGTGTTTTAAAAGGCGGGGGTGTGAGGCGGAGCGGTTTACTTAGTATAAGGCGAGGCGTAAGCCCTATGGATCTTTAAATTTTGGGAAAAGGGTCTGATATACCCCTCAACTTTGTCATTTAGGGCTGATATACCCCTTGTTATGAAAGTGACTCATATATACCCCTACTTATATACAAATGACTCACATATACCCTTTTCCTCTAATGGAAATGAAAAAAAATTAATTTTAGTTTAATTTTTTATTTTTAAAAAAATATAATCCCGTATGAGTATATTTAATCCTCCTCAAACATATTTTTTTGACTTTTTTTTCAGTGATTAATTTAGATTTATTATTTTGATGGTCAAATTTATTTATGTTTCACTTGTAAAACTTATTATAGATGACCAACTTTTTTTCTTCAAATACAAAAATTAAATTACACTATAAACAAAAAAAAAATAGTTTTAAATTATAATATAGCCACAAAAAATAGTTTTAAATTTTTTTCTTTACACTAAGGAATGAAAGAAAAAATAAAATAAGAATAAGAAACTCAAATAATTATAATCAAAGAAGTCAAAAAATAATTTATGTATGAAAAGGATTAAAATATACCTTGAACTTTGCTAGAAGAATCATATATACCCTATAATTTTTAAGAAAATTCAAAATATAAATTTAAAACTAATTTTTTCACTTCCGTTAAATGAAGGATATATGTGAGCTCATTTTGTAACGGTAGGGGTATATTTGAGCCGTTTGTATAACGGTAAGGGTATATATGAGCCACTTTGATAACAAAGGGCATATTAGCTCCAAATGACAAAGTTGAGGTGCATATCAGACACTTTTCCCTTAAATTTTTAATTTACAATATAATATAATAATTACAACCATGATTAATGAAACTCATAGAAAATGAAATTTCTAACATGACTATACAAGTATAAATAATTTAATATCTTAACTTCCTAATAATTAAAGAATCATTGTTTCTAAAAAAAAGTTATCATACTATACAATTTACCCCCCTAAAAGAAAATAATCAATGAACTTACTAGTATCATAGTAAAAACATCACTCCTTCATGAATAAAAATAAAATTACTTTCAACTAGCTAAATAAAATATGATAATTTTGAGACATGACAAAACCATGAAGACCAATGATAAGTGAAAAAGTAAAGTTTCGCTATGTATTTTTAAAAGAATTGTTACGTAATATATAATCATCTTTACAGTGTTACCAAATAGTAAAGATGCGATACTACACTTGTTGTATGAGTTACTCTCAATCTTCTTATCTCTATAGATTAAAAAATCATTATGTATCATTCATTTATTCAAGAATTATGAGGTTCAACAATGTTAATTAAAAATTTTAATACATTATTTGTGTAAGATCTGTTAGACGAGTCCCGAGCGTTGGACATTAGTCGTGCTTAGGGCGTACAGTCGGACACTTAGGGCGTAAGACTTGAAGAACTAAGTCTCAGACTTGAGTCTCGGGGCGTTTTGCTAGAGCCCCGCCTCAGGGCGATCCTCGAGGCTAGTCCCAGAAGAGTTTTTTAAAACACTGTTTAGAGTTGAGTTGATATATCCTAGTTATAAAAATGAGCCTTTTTCCCTTTTTAAAAAGGGAAACTAGAGTCCGGTAGCCAATTAAAAACATATTTGAGTCATTTTGCTAATGGCGAAGTTACGAATGGAACACTTTTTAAATGATGGATAAAGTTACTCTATTTCGTATACATTAAGAATATTTTTTTCCAAATGCTAGATGATTCTTCGATTTATAACTATAGAAAGACTTACTCTTAAGCAATAATTGGAAATAATAGTCAATTTAAGATAAAGATGTTTTAACATAGAGTGAGTCATAAATTTATTACTAAGCACTTTTTTAATTATTTATTTGATCGAGAACTCAAATTTATTTTCTTCTAATGAAATGAAGAAACAGGTATCATATCACGATTAGAGAAGTTAATGTGAGCTAGTTTTAAATGTTAGTTAGATATGAACTTAAGCTAATTTGAAACTCTTAATCTTAATTCTTTAATGTGCATGATTGATTTTTAAGATTAGTTCTAATGAAGTTTTTAAACACACACGCGCACTAAATATTTTTCTTTTGCACTCATATACAAGTATGGATCTATATAAGGTAAATATTTTTCTTTTGCACTCATATACAAGTATGGATCTATATAAGGTAGCGAATGCGAGTTCTCGAGAATCAATGTCTTTTTTATATTTATATTGAGAAATTTATTAAATATATAAATATTATTTGTTGCGAAAATCAGTAACAAAGTAAATTCTTGTTGGAGTTACAGAAATGGATTAGCTTAAGTTTTGTTGCTCTCGTCAATAAGAGTTCGATTTTCATTGGACACTTTAATACACTTGCGCCGAAGTCTTTTGTCAAAATGAGAACTTTTTTCTGTCTATATGAATAGTGACATCAAAAAGTTGACCCAAGTCAGGTTGGTGATTATCCATTTTTGAGTTTATCACGTAAAAATTATTTTGCATCACTTTATATTATTGAGAAAAAAGTATTTATTTATGCACGTTCAAAATTGAAGGGTATAATTGTTAGCCAAGACTAAGTTAAAGAGTATGTATTTCTTATGTCTAGTCCCTTCAGGGACATCCGATAAAATAATCTGTCTTATGCCTAAACAAATAGACAATAATGTTTGTGTTGATTGATATTTAAATTTTATTGTATTGTATCGTTTAAATCTATTGTTAGATAAGAAAATAGTCACCCTCTCTATCTTGGGCAAAATCATGCAATTGGGTCAACACTAGGTTATTCAAACTTCACCCACATCAAGTTAGGCTCAGACCCCTCATTTATATCAGTTCAATTTCACAAATTAACCAACAAAGTCAAGATTATGATTTTATAGGCAACCACAAACAAATAACTCATGGGCACAATTCAATATGCAAAATACGAGGCTACCCAAAGAGATCTAACAATCCATATCAACCAAAGGCTTCAAGCCCACATCCACAATGCAAATTGAAGCTCAAAATTCTCAATAAAAATCGAAAACCAACCTTAATAAGAAGTACAAGTCGAGAATGATAGTGAAATGGGGATGGATTGACAATCAAAGCAAGCAAAAACACTCCTCGACTTTGAAATCACACACAAAGGACTCACAAACACTCAAATGATGCAATGCAAGAGAATGGAGAGGAAAAGGTTTCAAGATATCAAAGGGTTTGCTTTTTGAATTTGAAAAGACCCTTGGCCTTTTTAAATTAGGCACTTTCGGCGGTCTCGAATAACATTGCAGAACGTGTTCGGCGAATTGCCAATTGGACGCCGAACATGCCTGAACAAAACACCAAACCGAAGGGTGATTCGGCGGACCCGATGGAGTCCGATAGTGCACTTCAGCAGATTGCCTTTTGGAGCTCTAATCACCAAAATTGACAGTACACTTTTCCACATGTTCAAGCTCAGAAGACGGACAAGAATGAGTCCGCACAACACCTTTGGCGTATCGCGTCTTGGCATCGTCTAATATTCCTATTTTCAACCTTTCAACTTCTTCTCAACCTGCATTCACAACACAAGTTATTAAAAGCAATAAAAACAAAAGTAAATAGTTGGGTTGCCTCCCAAGAAGCGCCTTATTTAACGTCGTGGCACGACATGATTCTCAATTCCTGAACATTCATTCTTGGAATTTGGGATGGTATCAGTAGGCAACATTCTCTTTTGCCTTGGATTGAGATGAGCGGAGATTTATCATTTTCTTCATTAAAATCCACTTGCAAGTATTTATTTTAATAAACAGCCATTTTAGAGTTAATTAATGAAGTTGGTGGTGGCCGGCTGGCCGGTACTTGAATTTCAGTTAAGAATATTCTCTATTATTATTGAAAGACTTGCTTTTAACCAATTAATTTAAAATAATAGTCAATTTAAGATAAAGATGTTTTGACATAGAGTGAGTCATAAATTCATTTCTTAAATTATTTAACATTATTTCTTATGTAATACACACTTTTTTTATTTGTTTGATCCAGAACTCAAATTTATTTTCTTCTAAAGAAATGAAGAGCAGGTATCACAATTAGAGCTTCATATGTTAGTTATATCTGAACTTCAGCTAATTTGAAACTATTCCTTAATGTGCATGATGCATTAACAATTTAATACTCCTCCGTCCCTTTTACTTGTCAAATTTTGACTTGACACACCTATTAAGAAAATAATGATTGGCATAATGAATTAATTATTTTACGGTTTTACCCTTATTAATACAACTTAATGAAAAAATGAATTTATTTTTATGAATTTTATGTAAAATTAAATACTTTAATACATAATATCAGGATTTTGAACACGATAATCTTACATAGAGATCATTAGGGGTACATACCTGATGCGGAAGACATCATCACAGAGAGAAGCGGAAGCGTTAGTCGTAAATTGGTTTCTACCTCCTTGCCCTAGCCTTACATTACCACAATCGTCAGCGATGGAATTATTGTAGAGAACATGTGGTAACCCTAATAGGTGGAGGGAAGACCAATTTATAAAGGTTAAGACTTAATCTGGTACATCCATCAAGTAACCAATGTACAGACGAGATCTATTCTTTATTAAATATTATTTATGGTATTACTTGGATCACAAGTAAACTTGGGCCACAAGTAAGAAATAATTAATAATTCTTACATTCCCCCACTTGGTCGAATGACCATATATCATTAATATTTCATAAACATTAGTTGTGCATACAATAAATCTCTTCTATAATGTCCATCATACATATCACAATATAACAAACTACTAATGCGAGTTATGGCGATTGTACATAAATTTTAAGCCACATACTTCCTTCCATATACTACTACATTAGCAACTTATCATACTAGGTCCATAAGCTATAAAACTTATATCATTACGGTCCACAATAATGTCTCATAGAGACTTATCTTGTAATATCTCAAAACAATAATGTATACACCATTATGAGAAACAAGAAATTAATTAATGTATATCAGAAACACATAATTAGCTCAGATTTTAAAAATATCATAAATGTTTCAATCATAAGTACAACCAAGACCCATTCTTTGAACATGTTCTTTAAATGTCTTTGGTTGTAAGTGCTTTGTTAACGAATCTGCAATCATGAGATCGGTTCTAACATTCTCAAGTAACACTCTTTGTTTCTGAACTTCTTCATTGACAATAAAGTACTTTAATTCCATATGTTTGACACATTTGGAGTACTTATCGTTCTTGAAGAAGAATACTGCTGCAGTATTATATCAATAAATTTTCAGCGGCTTGGTAATGGTATCGACAACCCCAAGTCCTAAAATAAAGTTGCGCAGCCATAATGCATGAATTGTGGCTTTATAACATCCACAAATTCTGCTTACATTGTGGATGTAGCAATGACAGATTGCTTAGCACTTTTCCACGATATTGCTCCTTCAACTAATAAGAACAAGTAACCAAAGGTGGACTTTCTAGTGTCAACACATCCAGCAAAATCTGAATTTGAGTATCCAGTAACTTCTAAGTGATTGAATCTCCTATACATGAGCATGTAATCCTTCGATCCTTTCAGGTACCTTAAGACTTTCTTTGAAGCTTTCTAGTGATCAATTCCAGGGTTACTTTGATATTTTTCTAGCATTTCGACCGCAAAACTAATATCCAATCTTGTGCAAGTTTGAACATACATCAAACTTCCAACAATAGTAAAGTAAGGAATTGTTTCCATTTCTTTTCGTTCTACATCATTCTTTGGGCATTGCATGAGATTAAATTTGTCCCTTTTTTGAATAGGAACTATTCTTACTGAACAATTGTTCTCTAGAACTTTTTTGATATAACCTTTTTGAGACAGTCCCAATGCCTTACCCATATCTTTCATTTTAAAGTACATAGAGAGAAAGTCTTTCGTCTCACGCAATATGCCTAAATCATTAGCAGCAAGTAAAATGTCATCAACATACAAGACTAAAAATATAAACTAACTCCCACTGATCTTTTGGTAGATACATCGATCAACAGTAATCTCTTTAAATCCAAAAGATGTTATGGTATCATTAAACTTTATATACCAGTGTAGTGAGGCTTGTTTGAGTCCATATATTGACTTCTTTAGCTTACACACCATTTTATCTTTTCCTTTAATTTTGAAACCCTCTGGTTGATCCATATAAACATCCTCCTCGAGGTCTCCATTAAAAAAGGCAGTTTTCACATCCATTTGATGTAACTCTAAATCATAATGAGCTACTAAAGCCAAAACAATTCTTAATGAGTCTTTCTTTGAGACCAGTGAAAAGGTCTCTCTATAATCAATACCTCCTTTTTGAGTGTATCCCTTGGCAACTAGTATGGCTTGATATCGTTCAATAGTACCATTAGAATCGCGTTTGGTCTTGAAGACCCATCTATACCTGATTCTTTTAGAACTTTTTGGTAATTGAACAAGATCCCAGAATTTGTTGTATTTCATGCTTTTTAACTCTTCATTCATGGCATCAATCAATTTATCAGACTCAGTGCTTTCTATGGCCTGTGAAAATGAAATCGAGTCTTTATTAATTCCAATGTCAAAATCTGAGTCTTGCAAATAAATCGCATAATCATCTTAAATAGACGATTTTCTTTATCTTTGAGATTTTCTTAATGGCACTGTTTGTGGTTCATTTGCATCAGATACTTGTGAGTTAGTTCCTTCTTGAAGTGTTTCACCCAAATATTATTCAACATTGTTAAAGTGTTCTTCAACAAGAGGAACAACATTTGTTATTGTTGTGGAAGTAGGTACATTAATGGGCAATGAAATATTTACCCTTACTTCATTAATTTCCACACTTTGTCATTCAACACTCCCACTAACTTCACCATTCTCAATGAATTTTGCATTACCGGTTTCAACAATTCTCGAATTATGATTCGGATAGTAAAACCTATACCCTTTAGATTTGTATGGATAACCAATAAAGTAACCACTTAAAGTTCGAGAATCTAATTTCTTTTCATATGGATTATAAACTCTAGCTTCCGCTTGATAACCCCAAATATGCAGGTGTCTTAAACTAGGTTTCCTTTCGATCCACAGTTCAGAAAAGGTCTTTGGAACTTCCTTACTAGGAATCTTGTTCAATAAATATACAACGGTTTTAAGAGCATAAATCCACAATGACCTAGGTAATGAGGATTTACTCATCATACTCCTAATCATATCCATAAGTGTTCAATTACGCCTTTCTACAACATCATTTTGTTGAGGTGTTCCTGGCCAAGTATACTGTGCACATATGCCATGCTCTTCGAAGAATTTTGCAAATGGAACTGGACATTGTCCCGATTCGTTATACTTTCCATAGTATTCACCACCTTTATCTGACCTAATGATTTTCACTTTCCTATCTAATTGTCTTTCAACCTCATTAACGTACACTTTGAGAGCGTCCGCTGCTTGAGATTTTTCTTTCAACAAATAGATAAATCCATAATGTGAAAAATCATCGATAAAAGTGATAAAATATTTTTCTCCACCAAAAGATGGAACATCAAAGGATCCACAAATATCAGTGTGTATAATTTCAAGAAGTTGAGTGCTCCTTGTGGCACCTTTCTTGGTATGTTTGGTTTGCTTTCCTTTAATGCAATCCAAACATATATCAAGATCAATAAAATCCAGATTTGGAAGAATATCATTCTTTACTAATCTTTTCAATATTTCTTTAGATACATAACCCAAACGTTTATGCCCCCAAATAAGCAGAACTTTCATTTAGTAAACTACGTTTAATTCTAACATTTTGATGAATAGTAAGAAGGGATTCAGAAATATTATTATCGATTTTCAATCTATATAAACAATCAATAAGAATGCCAGAACCATAAAAAGTAGTATTTTTATATAAATTGAAACATCCATGTCCTAACTTAAAATTAAATCCAGAAACATCAAGTCTTGAAAGAGAAATCAAAATCCTAGAAACTGAAGGAACATAAAGAGTCTGTAATAGATCAAGGTGATGTCCAGTCTCTAAGATCAACCGTTAAGTCCCTATGCCTTCAATTTGAGCCTCATACAATTTCTCATGAACAAGAAATCCTTATTTGATTTGTAGTTTGGATCGTAGTGAATCCCTGCAACATAGTGGATACATGAGTAGTTGCACTAGAATCAAGCCACTAAGTATTATTAGGAACTTCTTCTAAATTTGATTCAAAATATACAAAATCACTAAATATACCTTTCTTTTCAAAATCAAGCTTTACGTTTCAGGCAATCTTTCTGATAGTGCCCATCCTTTTTACAGAAATGACACACATCAACCTTGAGTTCCTTATGAGCATCATGTGGAACTTTAGCATGTGCTTTCTTTTTCTTAAACTTGTTGGCTTTCACTTTAAGTCCTTTACTAGCTCCTTGACCCATGAGGTTAATGGAATGACCTCATTGTTTCTTAAGTCTTGATTCCTCTTGAGTAAGTATATTAGACAATTCACTAACATCCCACTCATCATTAATAGTGTTATAGTTAATTTGGAATGGTCAATACTCAAGAGGCAATGAGTTCAGAATAAACTGAACCAAGAAGGTGTCATCCACTTTCATCCCCAAGGTCCGAAGTCTTGTTGCAATGTTAGTCATCTCGATGATATGATTTTGCATATTGCGCGAC
Source organism: Solanum stenotomum (assembly GCF_019186545.1). Classification (NCBI taxonomy): domain Eukaryota; kingdom Viridiplantae; phylum Streptophyta; class Magnoliopsida; order Solanales; family Solanaceae; genus Solanum; species Solanum stenotomum. The sequence continues at coordinate 11,646,269 of NC_064289.1, read as the reverse complement.
CCATCAAACTTCATGGTTATGAGTTCAGCCATTCGTGTACCAGTGAGAGACTTATCAGCAGAACAAAAATGTTCTTCCACAAACTTCGGGAATTCCCTGGCACTTTCTGTTTGTGGAATAGTACTGTTAATGTTGTTAGCAACAGTCATTCGCATGAACATAAGGCTCAATTTGTTAGAGTGCTCCCATGATTTATAAAAATACTTCTCATCCTCACTGCCCTTATTAGTAATGACAATAGGTTTGTCATTCAGCAGAGCCAAGTCAAGATCCATCACACCTAAGTGGAACTGGACTTGTTCATGCCATTCAAAGAAGTTCAATCCATTGAACACAGTAACAGACGAAGCATGCGAATGAAGAGGAATAACTGCAAAATAGATATACATGCTCACAAATCAGAAAATAATGTGAATTCAGTAAAACGAAAAAAATATATCGTAATTCTCCTTCGGGTAGATACTACGACACATTATCATAATTTAAATGCCATTTTTAAAAATATTTTATAGGTAATTGAATATTTTTTATCAAACATAAACAACATCTTTGGATATACAATTCTTAAGTTCTAGCAATAGTGAAAGTCAATTTATCTATTTATTTTTTAATATAGGCATTTAATAACCTTCATGGATAAATGACAATTTTATGAGTGCATATTTTTTCTTAACCATACTAGTTTGGCCACTTTGGTGACTAACAAGCTATATGAATACAAATGCATACATAATCTCATACAATTTTGTGCATGTGAATAATTTTTATAAATTTTAGTTTGGCCACTTTGGTGACTAACAAACAATAGAAACATAATACATGCATCAAGTGATCATAAATATTATACGTGTAGACGTTAATTTCTCTAGTTTGGCCACTTTGGTGACTAACAAACTATATAAATACAAATGCATACATAATATCATAAAATTTTGTGCATGTGAATAATTTTATACATTTTAGTTTGGCCACTTTGATGACTAACAAACTATGTAAATACATAATTCACACATAATATTTATTGCTTAGTATAACTACCATTTTAATTTATTGCACAATTTAAATATAAAACATAATTATTACATTATAGGAAGATTAAGATCGTGAGGAATAAAGTAGTGTTTCCTCAAATACTGAAGCCCAAACCGATCAGACCGAATAAGATATATTGACCACTTAAAATTACTCCAGGATAACACTTTAGTTCAATTTTGCTAACTTATATAACAAAAATTCTTTAAAGTTCAAACAATACTTACAGAAGATAATTTATTGTTTGTATCCCTAAATTCCGGTTCACTGATGCGGTGAAGAAAACTTAAATGGGAACAAGAGAATCAAAGCAATAGTCTTTATGTCTTTGTGTGCTGATTACTTAATTTAATTAGTTGCAAAAGTTTTCATATGCACGTGTTTTGTACATGAAGATTATTAGTTCAAACAATCCAGCTCAGATGTCATAGGTAAGATTAAATACTTTGATACATAACATCAGGATCTTGAACACGATAATCTTACATAGAGATCGTTAGGGATACATACCTGATGCGGAAGACATCATTACAGATAGAAGCCGAAGCGTTAGTCGTAAATTGGTGTCTACCTCCTTACCCTAGCCTTAACTTAACACAACCGTCAATGATGGAATTATTGTAGAGAATATGTGGTAACCCTAATAGGTGGAGGGATGACCAATTTATAGAGGTTAAGACCTAATTTGGTACGCCCGTCAAGTAACCAATGTACGAACGAGATCTAATCTTTATTAAATATTATTAATGATATTACTTGGGTCACAAGTAAACTTGGGACATAAGTAAGAAATAATTAATAATTCTTACATTTTATTTCTAATATCAAACTTAACTAGAAAAAGAAAATATTAAAAAAATATTGCAGGAATTCATGTGGAACGAGTTGAAAATGAAAAAAGTTGTTATGTGGTGTGGGGCAGAGCATAATAGGTGGTTGGAATTGCAAAATAGTCCAATCCCATTGCCCATTCTTGAAGATTTCTTTGAGCATGCATGATACATGTCATTAATAATTTGTTTATGGTGTTTGAATAATGAGATTATACAAAGCAGCTTCGAATTGCCTTTAAATACATTTATTTACTCCCTTAGTTTTAATTTATGTGGCATTTTTCATTTTTCGAGAATCAAACATCTTAAATTTGACCGGGAATTTGCGCATGGAATCTTCCGTTTTTTTGAAATGAAATTTATATATTTGTAAATTACGTAAAAAGTACTATAAGTCACAATATTTGATAATTCAAAATGTTTAAAAGATCTATGAAAAATTTACGGTCAAAGATCGACTTGTTTGAATCTCAAAATCAGAAAAGTGTCACATCAAATGGGACGAAGGTAGTACCTTTTATAACAACTTGGAGACTGTCACATCCTGTGTTTTCTTCTATTTCTCTTTTGATATTCGTGGCTGAAACCCCAAGTGATTGGATGCATTTGGACAGTTCGATAAGTCGCAGCGTTGGCATATCCACAAAGCTAGGTGGGATCTCCTTCAAATAGAGAGAATAATCTAAAGATAGCTCCTCAAGCATGGGAAAGGATTCCTCTGAAACTTTCCATTTTACCATCTGGAAAGTGAGTAATGTCAAGTATTTGAGTGTACGGAACTCCACATTTGTCACGTCCCAGAAATAGCTCTGTGATCTCCCAAAAGGAAATCCCCCCTGTAATGTGAGACTCTCAAGTTTCTTCAATCTTGCAATGTTTAAAACCATTTCTTCCGTCAAGACACAGCCGCTAAAGTTCAAATGCCTAAGATTTGAAGGGAACACAAAATACCTCTCCCATCCAAATGAAACAATGAAATTCGGTAAATATATATGCAGAAAAAGAGAATGAAGGCGAGTATGAACTTCCGGTATGGGAAACAAAGGAAACTCAGGTACATCTTCAACGTGGAGGCCGAGTTCTTCAAGATTTGGCAACCTCCACAAGAACCTTGCATTCATCTTATACAAATCTATCTCGCAATGGCCAAAAGTCTTCATGCTCTCTAGCATACTTGTTGAACATTCTTCAAAACTTCCTTCCTCATTGTCTTCCCATACCAAGGAAAAACTGTCTACATTCACATGCCTTAGCCTCGTCATTTCTGATAAAGTAGCAGCATTTAGACGTATCCTCTCACTTGACTTGAGATGCAAAGTTTGAAGATCGTGTAGGTGTGATATCCACTCCAATTCAAATTGTCTGACATAAAGTGCAAGGTACCTCAACTCAGTTAGCGATTGAATTGCAGTAGCCCATGAATCTGGCAATGCGACATCCATCAAATGCAATGCCCGAACAAATCTTAATTTAACAACTAAATCTAAAGGATTTGAATATAGGTTATTCCATATATTGAGTTTTGGATGAGCAATGAACTCCAAAGAATTTGTTTCCTTGAAATTGAGCATTGGAATCTTATCCAGCTGGTATTCGTAATGATCTAATTGTTCAACAAGATCATCATGAATATAAATGCATAACCGTGATTCCGTAGAACACAAATGTTGGTATGGATTATACGGCACAGTGAGCTGCATATACTTGTCTTCTGTGAGTTTTCTCAAGCAGAACTCACGCACTACATCATGAAGTGAGCAGTATTCTACATCACGATTAATTCTCATTCCGGAGACCATTACTAGGCTTTTGTTATGCAAATCACTCAAGCAATTTCTAGATGCTTCCTCCATGTTCTCTGTTTCAGAATTCAATACAAACTCTTCAGCCATCCACAATTTCAGCAGATCGTCCACTGGAATCTTGTGGTCCTCTGGAAACAATCCCATGTAAAGAAGGCAATGCTTTAAGTGGTCTTCTAAATGGTCATAACTTGATTGTATTACCTTCATACTCTGCTCTCCTAAAGCAAGAGAACTTAAGTCATTTGCAACCTCGAGCCACAAGGACGCCTCCCTTCCCATTTTTTCAATAAACCCAGCAACCAGGACAACCACAAGAGGCAATCCCTTGCAATGTTGGGCAACTTGTAACCCTGCTTCCAGTAGATCCGGGGGACAACTCTCTCCTTGAAATACCTTCTTCTCCAATAATTTCCAACTCTTTTCGGACGTTAGAAAGCTAAGAGAATGAGGATCACTGTGGTGCTGAAGATGCTTAGCCACTTGTTCAATTCGTGTTGTGACCATTACTCTGCTTCCATATTCACCTTGAGGGAAACATATTCTCAAATCTTCCCATGCCTCGACATCCCAAATGTCATCTAATACGATGAGGTATCTCTTGCCTATTAGAACCCTGCGCAACATGTCAGCTACATCGTCGTCCTCTTTGATTTTGATCTCATCATCATTTGTAGCTTGTTTGAAAATCTCAACCAATAATGTCCTCCTATTATATGTTTGCGACACAGCACACCATGCTTTAACATCAAAGTAATTAACAATAGAGGGATTGTTGTACGCTTTCCTTGCCAAAGTTGTTTTACCAAGTCCAGGCATTCCATAGATGGAGATAACATCCCGTTCCTTTGTTCCTCGTATCAATTTCTTCATTATAATTTCTGCATCTTTCTCAAAGCCCACTACTTCTTCATCTTCATAAATTGATGTAATACTACGTTTGGTGGAAGGTTCTCCAGCAGAAAGAGTTCCTTTTCCACAAGTCTCAGCAAGCTCCATGGCTTGAGTAATTTAATTGCTTTGTCACCTTTCATAGAAGAAATGAAAACAACATTATTATTTCATAATTTAGATAAGAACAAAAAGGAAAAACTAAACAATTAAATTAGTTTGTGTAAAAGTACGATTCCAAAGAAGAATGAGCCAGAGGGCTTAACATCAGTATTTTGTGATTTGTAGTTTCTGATTTAGTTTAACAACTCTAAAAGCTTAAAACTAACCAAGAAAAATGCGATTTAGGAATATAAATCGAGTAAAGATGTCAAGAAAATATAGTAAAATGTATATTGAATATGAGAAATAAAATCTAACCTTTGGTTATTGAGAAAAAAGATTGCTTAATTTGATGTTTTTGGGTTTAGAGAAATGGAAACTGAGAAATTAATTAAACCAAAGAGGGTCGAATGGTTTTCCACTTGCAAGTATTTTAATGAACATCCATTTCAGAGTTAATTAATGAAGTTGGTGGTGGCCGCCTGGCCGGTACTTAGAATATTAATTAAGAATATTGCTTTACTACTCCCTCCATTTTAAATTAATTAATTAATTGAATTATTGAGATATTTTTTATTTTTCAAATTAACTTAATTGTTCAATTTTTAAGACTATTTTTAGAATGTTCTTTCAATTTTACCCTTCATTAGTTAGTATTGAAATTAGTTATTAATTAATGTTTAGTTATTTTAATTATAAATTTGATAATAATTGATAAGGGTAAAAATGAAAAATTATGCTTAATTTATATCTTAATTTTTTTTTAAAAGGGTCTGAACATCAACAATTCGTTTAATTTGAAATGGAGTTGTGATATAGAATTTTTGGATTGTATATTTTCTCATAAATATAAAAATCTTTTTTTTTATCCTCTCTAGGAGCTCCCACCCTTTTTGCTCCCTTGGTGACTCGAACTCGCAACCTTTGGGTTGGAAGTGAGGGTGCTTACCATCCGAGCAACTCCCTCTTGTTCATAAACATAAGAATCTCATATGTTGTAAAATTATTAAAATAGCCTCAATTGTTTATTCAATCTTACCAAATTTATAAAATCACATAATAAATTATTACAAAGTTATTTGTTCTCCACTTAAGTAATTGTTCAATCTAACTTTAATCCAATTAAAAAAAAATTGAACATAAATTGTAGTGTACTAGTCTTTAATATAATCCTCTCACATAGTACGGAGTACGAAGAATCTCGTCACGTTGAACTTGCATTTCTCGATCATACAACCAATAATACGAACCAACATTGTTACTTTGAGCCATTTGTTGGTCAATATCATCCACAACTATATTTTCAAGTTCACAGACCATAAATATTTCATCACTTCTTTGATATTATAGCAAATAATTATGTAACATTGTACAATTTATGACAATTTTCACTTGTGTGTTAATATCATAATAGTTCATATTAAATTGCTTTAAACATTTTCATATGTAGCCGAAAGAGAAGTTTTTTTTATTATGAAAAACCAAAAAAAAAGTATCACTCCCTCCATTCTTATTTATATTCACCAAATCATTCTTACTTTATCATTTATATTCACCAAATTTTAAGTAATAATAAATTTTTTGTTGGTGAGAATAATAAATTTTAAAAGTAATGATGTGATTATAAATTTTATTTACATATGAAATAAATGGTTAGTAGATATAAATGTGGGGTGGTTTTAACAAAATATAAACATGTGGGTCAAATTTTGTATTTAGAAAATTTCAAATCATGATATGACATTCCCAAATCATAATTTTGGAGGATATGAGATTCCATCTCATGATATGAAATCATGAAATAGAATCAAGATAAAATCGCATGTCCAAATGCTGATTTCATCTCACAATTTTATATCATAATATGGTATCGCATGACCAAAACGCCTACTTAATCTTAATTCTTTACGTGCATGATTGATCAGTTCTAATGAAGTTTTTAAACACACACGCACCAAATATTTTTCTTTTGCACTTATATACAAGTATGGATCTACCGTTTTTAAACACACACACACCAAATATTTTTCTTTTGCACTTATATACAAGTATGGATCTATATAAGGTATCAAATGCGGGTTCTCGGACTTTTCTATATTTACGTTGAGAAATTTATTAAATATTATTTGTTGTGAAAATCAGTACCAAAGTAAATTCTTGGTGGAGTTACATAAATGAATTGGCTTATGTTTTGTTGCTCTCGTCTAGGGGTGTTCATGGTTTGGATAAAAATCGATCCAAACCGAAAAACCAAATCAAACATATTAAATGAACCGATTTAATTTGAGTTTTGGTTTGGTTTGGTTTTAGATTGTTAAGAACCGATAGTCTTTGGTTTGGTTATGGTTTTGTTAGAAAAAAATCGAAGAAATAACCGAACCGAACCAACAAGTTATATACATAAATTTTATTATTATACATACATAATATATTATATTCATAAACAATTTTAAAAATTTTATATATATTTCATCAAAATTTATTTATAATTTACTTATGAAAGAAAAAATGTCCAAGGTGAGAATATTTTTCTTATTGGTTTCATGTATATGAGTGTCTATGAAAATTCTTTGTGGGATTGAAAATATCATTGTATCTTCCTTCTATGCCAAAATAGTGAATTTTGAAGTTTTATTCAGTAAATTCAATGATCGAAAGTTCTGTAATGCCAGTCATTCTAACTATTTTTTCGTTTGAATGGATTGTTGTCACTTTTTTCACGTTTTGAATGAATTGTTTCTTTTATTTTTACGTATGGTTAATAACCGAATAACCGAACCAAACCAAACCAAAACCGAAAACAACCAAACCGATAAATGTATATTATATGTGATTTGGTTTGGTTTTGATAATTTTAAAACCGATTAAGTTGGTTTGGTTTTGATTCTGACCAATAACCGATCCAAACCAACCCGTGAACACCCCTACTCTTGTCAATAAAAGTTCGATTTCCATTGGACTCTTGTAATATACTTGCGCCAAAGTTTTTTTGTCAAAATGAGACAATTTTTTTCGGTCTATATGAATAGTGACATCAAAAAGTTGACCCAAGTCAGGTTAGTGATCATCCAACTATGAGTTTATCACGTAAAAATTATTTTGCATCACTTCATTTGAGAAAAGAATATGATAGACTCATCAACTTGCATAGGCGTATTCAAGATTTCAGGATGATAGGTGCATTATTATGAAAAAGTGAATCTAGTTGGTTTGACATTTAGGTTCTTATCATTGAAAACAGTTAAAATTTAAAATTATAGTTTCAAAATTGAAATGCTTAATTAATTAAAACGCCAAAAGTGCTATCAATAACCACTTAGAGAGATGTTAGCAAATTTTAGAAAGAAAAATAAAATAAGATAGATATAAAAGTCAAATTTCTAGCCACACTAAGAGGTTGTGCACCCAATCATCGTCGTATTATATGATAGTTCAAGTGTGGATTCACACATTTATATTTAACAAAAAATTAAAAAATATGACACAACTATACATAATTTCAGTAGGGGAGCATAGGTTCACGTAAATCCAGTGCTCCCTCCCACATAAGCCTCTGCAACTTTGTGATTTAAAACTGAGAGAAGTAGTGTCTGTTAGCCCATAAAATCATATTTGAGTCATTGGCTAAGTTACGAATGAAACACTGTTTAAATGAAGGAAAAAGTTACTCTATTTCGTATATAGGAGATTGTACTGCACTAGGCCAAGAACTTGAATGAGCAATGAACTCTAAAGACGACATAGGACATTTACCAAAACAGTACGTTTTGTTGGTGGACTCAAGCATTCGAATCTTATCCAATTGATATTCGGAATGATCTAATTGTTTAACAATACACATACTATAGAGAAAAAAATCAAAACAAAAAAGTATAAAAAATGAAGTAATGCCACATGTAAAGTCTTATTTGAGGAAATAGGTGTAATTGATAGCCGGGTAAAACTTACCCGCACCGGGTGTTTACATCAATCCAATACATGCACGGCTAACCGAGACTCCTTGCCCGACTTAAAGAAAGGGTTATAGCCTTTTTTGGCCTTACCACAATAATCAAACTTCCTTTTCTTTTTTTTATTCGGATCAGATTTATGTTGGCTTCGTTGGGAGGCTAGCGTAGTTTGTTACGTCAGCTCCAAAAGGATAAGTTGTGTTGGGAAGAATCGACGAGGTGAGTGTTCTCGAAGAGAAAATCGTGATTGAAAAAGCGTGAGGAGAATTCGAAACTCGAGATATGCAAAATAAACTATGATAGGGGAAATACTTCCGCACAAGTACTAATTTGATTAGCATAAATGAGCCTCATGTGTTTAAATTTATAATGGATAAATTACCTATATACACATCTTTTTTTTCTATAATTTCCATTATTCCCTACCAGTTCTAAAATTTTCCAGAATCCCTTATTTTACTTCCAAACCCCCAAAAGTTGGATACATAAATTCTAACTCCCAAAACCAACATTTATCCCTTCCTTATTTCACTTCACAAATCTCTCCTTATTTTTAGTCACAGAATCTTGGTAGTTATTTTCTCATTCACATTTAAAATTCAAAATCAGTCTCTTTTTCGTAGGTTAAGGATATTTTTAGACAAAAAAATTTAAAAAGAATATTTATGAGTCTTTTACCTATTTTAAAAATACTCCAAATTTATAATAAAATAAACTATGTGAACTTCAATTTTTTTACACTAAAACGTAAATTAGGAAACAAAAAGAAAGAAGGAGTAGTAGTTGTTATTATTTGTTAATAATTAATATAATATTTGTACAAGTTTTTGCCTTTTCTGTCATCTTTTCTTTTTATTTTTTCTTTTTCCTTCTTTTTCTTTGTTTAGTTTAGTAGTTGTTTTGTTTTTCTATTATTTCCAAATCACTGTTGGGTTTNATTTAATAGATCAGATTCAAAAAGAACAAAGATTTCTTGCTTTTTGTTTTGTTTGTCTCAATGAATCTGAAATAGTATCACTAGTAAAAGTTTGAAGGATTTGAATTTTGCTCGTAAAGAAACTTTGTTGGATAAGATAGAAACCAAATGACATAAAAGTATGAATATTTGAACTTTGTTAGATGATTTTATAAAAATATGAATATTATACAAATGATCAGCAACGAAATAGCAAAAGAAGAAATGGAAACCTAAATAAAAAAAGACAATAAAATAAAGGGAAAATTGTATATAATAGCAAACTATTAATTCAAATTAAATGCTATAAATATACTTTGATTTAATTGTATCCTATAGCAAACTATTGCTATTTTCGCCACTCTCCCTGGTGGAATCTCACTCGCCACTCTCTTTTGGTGGCAGTTTTGCTCGCCTCTCTCGCTTTAATACAAACACAAATGTATAAAATGTGTTTGTGTTTGTGTAAAGCGAGAGGAAATTGTCTATATACATATATTTTCGTTCCTCTCTCACCCCTCTCCCAGATCTTGCTCGCCACTCTCCCAAATCTTGCTCGCCACCCTCACCTCTCTCGCTTATACAAATAGAAACGAAATGTATAAATTGCGCTTCTGTTTGTATAAAGCGAGAGAAAATTGTATATACACATGCAAATACATATATCTTCGTCCTATACACTTATAATTATACAATACAAATATTTCCCTGCCCAATTTTTTTTTGCCTTTCTCTCTTTCTCGTTTTATACATACACATATTATACAATTGATCTTTTGTATACAACTGCTTTCTTTTGTATATGTATAGCGAATTATACAACTGCCTTCTTTGTATATGTATAGCGAATTATACAACTGTTTTTTTTGTATATGTATAGCGAATTATACATATATATGTTTGCTATGGAACACAATTATGCAAATTTTGCTATAGCATACAAATATGAATTTTGTGTTTGCTATATGTGAAAGTTGTTCTAAAATAAAATCTCACCTTCCGCTGTTAAGGGTGGCGACAGAGAGACCAATTGCTCCAAAGGGTTGCCCTAAATTGATGGTAACATAAATTTAAAAAATGACAAATAATTGCTGTGGGAAATATCAGCACGTAAATACATAAATCATTTTCTAATTTTTTTGAGTGTTCACATTTAAAAAAATTTATTTGAATTTACTTTTTTTTTTTAAATAATCATTTTTGTTTATTTATCAGAAATAAAATAAATAGTTTCCTTAATTTTTGAAGGAAAATAAGTTGATTTGGAAAACAGTTAAGTCAACATGAGAAAATTAAAAAATATTTTTCAGAAAATATTTTCTTTTATTCCAAAACACACCCTTTATGTATTATTTATTATTTTTCATCTCAATTCATGTGGTACCTTTAAAATTGTTAGAAACGAGTCTATTTTTAAAAGTAACTTTTTCATAAAATATTTTGAGTTGGCTATTAATTTGAATATAGTATTTTCTATGCAATTTTCAAGTATATAAATTTTATTTAGAAAAATATGAACATTTTATATTCAAATTCATAGTCAAACTAAAATTATTTGACTCTCAAAATTCAAACGGTCGAGGCAGGAGGTCAAACTTTGGTATGTGGTATGTGGTATGTGGATTCTATCTTTTATTTTTTTTAGTTATGTCTTTACATGCTAGAAAGCTAGGGTCAAACTTAGATTTTGAACTTTGCGATATGAAGCACTAGCCCTTTATTATTAACAAAAGCAATTTTTTTTAATAAGATCAGATGTATCACTAATCAAGGTGACGATCAGAGTGGCAATACTTGTGTTGTTCATAATATAATGCTGATTCACAAACTTCTGCCTTATTGGAAAAACTATATATGTTGATCACAAGTTATGACGGGGAGACATAATTTGTACAATACAGAAGTGGAAATAGAGCAGCGTTGAATTGCTTTTAAATACGTCTTATAACAACTTGGAGACGGTCAGTTCCTGTGATTTCTTCAATGTCTCTTTTAATATTCATAGCTGAAACCCCTAGAAAGTCGATGCAGTTAGTCAGTTCAATAAGTCTTAGAGTTGGAATATCCGCAAAGCTGGGGGGGATCTCCTTGAAGTAGTGAGCAGATTCTATAGATAGCTCCTCAAGCACAGGAAAAGAATCATCTGAGGCAAGATTTGATTTTTTAAATAATATTTTATGAGGAATGAATATGTTTTAAAAGAAAAATAATACTAATATATTTATTAGGAAAAGAACCTTTTTGACCCATCAAGTAAGAATAAGAATTTTTTTTTAACCTACCTATTAACTGAGAGTGTTTTTATCCAACTTCACATTAGTGTTTAAGAGAACTTTTAACGCTTTTTTATTTTGAACTACTAAAATAAAAAGGTTCCAATAATTCACTTAATATGAACTAGAAGGAGTAATAGAAAAAAAAAGGATCGTATTGAAAATAGGGAATTAAAAAAAAAAAAAGACTTTGACCTTAAAAGAATTCAAAAAAACCAATTTCACAAATTCATCAGCATTAAAAGATTGATTATCCATATCCATGACAGGCAAATTACACAACTAAAATGATGTTGGGATCATCCATACAATATTAATTCGCAATTACCATGAAAATAATACAGAGAAGAAAGCCATCCACAAATTAAATCAAAACAAATAAAATTGTTTTCCTCCAATATCAGCTTTAGTAGTCCTACGATATTGTAACTTGGAGACGGTCACATCCGGTGTTTTCTTCTATTTCTCTTTTGATATTCATAGCTGAAACATGAAGACAGTCCATGCAGTCTAACAGTTTAATAATTCGAAGCGTTGGAATATCCACAAAGCTAGGAGGGATCTCCTCGAATTTAAAACAAGCTATTAAACATAGCTCCTCAAGCACGGGAAAGGATTCCTCTGATGCTTTCCATTCTTCCATCTGCATACCGAGTATTTGAGTGCAGGGAACTCCACATTTGTGACGTCCCAGCAATAGCTTTGAAATATCATCAAACGAACTCCCCCCTTAATGTGAGAATCTCAAGCTTCTTCAATCTAGCAATGTTTAAAACCATTTCTTCCGTCAAGAAACAGTTAGCAAGGTGCAGATGCCTAAGATTAGAGGGGAAGACATAATACCCCTCTCCCATCCAACTGAATCCTGGAAATTCATGACAGAGAACTCCACAGAAAGAATATGAACTTCCGGTATGGGAAACAAAGGAAACTCATCATGAGGTACATATTTAACGTGGAGACTGAGTTCTTCAAGCTTCGGAAACCTCCACCAGAACCTTGGATTCATATTATCAAACAATACATGGTAGGTGTGAAAAGTCTTCATGTTCTCTAGCATAGTTGTTGAACATTCTTCAAAACTTCCTTCATAGTTGTCTTTCCATACCACCGAAAAACACTCCATATCTACATGTCTTAGCTTCGTCATTTCCCATAAAGTAGCAGCCCTTAGGTGTAACTTCTTACTGGACTGGACCTGTAGAGTTTGAAGATTGTCTAGGTGTGATATCCACTCCAATTCAAAATCTTTGACATAAATTGCAAGGTATCTCAACTGAGTAAGCGATTGAATTGCAGTAGCCCATGAATTTGGCAATTCCACATCATCAAATGCAATGCCCGAACAAATCTTAATTTAACAACTAAATCTAAAGGATTTGAATATCGGTTATTCCATGTATTGAGATTTGGATGAGCAATGAACTCCAAAGAATTTGTTTCCTTGAAATCCAGCGCTGGGATCTTATCCAATTGGTAGTCAGAATGATCTAATTGTTTAACAAGATCATCATGAATATAAATGCATAACCGTGATTCCGTAGAACACAAATGTTGGTATGGATTATACAGCACAGTGAGCTGCATATACTTGTCTTCTGTGAGTTTTCTCAAGCAGAATTCACGCACTACATCATGAAGTGAGCAGTATACTACATCACCATGAACTCTATGGGGGACCATTACTAGGCTTCTGTTATGCAAATCACTCAAGCAAACTCGACATGCTTCCTCCATGTTCTCTTTTTCGGCATTCAATACAAATTCTTCAGCCATCCACAACTTCAGCAGATCGTCCACTAGAAGCGTATAGTCCTCTGGAAACAAACCCATGTAAAGAAGGCAAGGCTTTAAGTGGTCTTCTAAATGGTCATAACTTGATTGTATTACCTTCATACTCTGCTCTCCTAAAGCAAGAGAACTTAAGTCATTTGCAACCTCAAGCCACAAGGACGCCTCCCTTCCCATTTTCGCAATAAATCCAGCAATCAGGACAACCACAAGAGGCAATCCCTTGCAATGCAGGGCAACTTGTAACCCTGCTTCCAGTAGAACCGGCGGACAACTCTTACCTCGAAATACCTTCTTCTCCAATAATTCCCAACTCTCTTCCGACGTTAGAAAGCTAAGAGAATAAGGATCACTGTGGTGCTGACGATGCTTAAGCCACTTCTTCAATTCGTGTTGTGACCATTACTCTACTTCCATTTTCACCTTAAGGAAAACATTTATCCAAATCTTCCCATGCCTCGACATCCCAAATGTCATCTAATACAATGAGGTACCTTCTTCTTATTAGACTCTTACGCAACATGTCAGTTATGTCAACGTCCTCTTTGATTTCAATCTTATCATTTGTTGCTTGTTTGAAAAGCTCAACCAACAACGTCCTCCTATTATATGCTTGTGACACAGCACACCATACTTTAACATCAAAATAATTAACAAAGAGAGATTGTAGTACACCTTTCTTGCCAAAGTTGTTTTACCTAGTCCTCCCATTCCAACTATGGAGATAACATCCCGCTCCTTTGTTCCTCATGTCAATTTCTTCATTATAATTTCTGCATGCTTCTCAAAGCCCACAACTTCATCATCATAAATTGATGTAATACTATGTTTGGTGGAAGGCTCTCCAGAAGAAAGAGTTGCTTTTCCACAAGTCTCAACAACCTCCATGGCTTGACTTAATTGCTTTGTCAATGAAAACAACATTATTTCGTTATATAATTTGAAGAAGAAAAAAGAAAACCAAACCATTAATATGTGAAGTCTTATGTGTCTAATATGGGAACGTGCATTGCACGTTTGTCCTCTAATTGACATTAAAAAAATTAATTTATATAAGTAAATATATCATAGTGGAGCGTACATAAATTAATCGCTAAGTTCAAAACTAAGTCCTTTTGTATGCAAGTTTGACATAAGAAAATTTCTCTTCACAAAATATATATGAAAATCTTGTGTCAAGTTTGATATTTTTAATGTTTCATGAAAAATAAACCTTCTATAATATGAGAGGAATTAATATATTTTAATTACTAAAAAGTTTTAATACTAAAAAGAGTTGGATCTATAATTAATACTTTTTCACATTATAAAATTAACAGCCTAGATATTAAACTCATTATTGACCACTAAAAAGCTTTTTGTAACCCATAAATCAAGTCATCTATGATACAAACTTCTATTTTGTATATTTATGGTGTGCAAGTTTTCAACAAGATTTGTTGAATTTTCTTATAGATGAATATTATCATTCTTTACTAAAAAAAAATAAAAAAATAGAATATTATTACTCAATTCATCAAAGTATCATGTTGACAAAAATGTCCAGTCACTTTTGTATCTTTTAAACAACCCTTTTGCAATTTAAGGGCAAATAATACCTGAAAAGAATTTTAAAAAATCACTTAAAGAAAGTTCAAAATATTAAAAGACACATGACATCAAAATATACCAGCAGAAGAAGAAGAATGACAAATTTAATTTCATATTTACCATCCCAAAGGTTCACGATGATAACTAAATTTAAAGTCTACAATTATACCGAGTTAATGAAAATCGAAAACAAATGAATTATAAAGGATAAAAATCTTGTAATGGAAAAAAGAAAGCAAGTTTGAGGAGTTGAGGATATATATTGCAAAGCAAGTTTCCACATTTTGAATGAATAAATAACAAATAGTAACTTTCTTATTCTTGGCGTCAAACATATTAACATAAAGATTGTATTCAATCTATTTTTCTTTTTTTCCGCTGCTTTTGTTTCTTCTCTTGATTAGCAGCTTCCAGCATTTTTTTTTTTGTTATCCCTCATTTGCAGTTTCCAACTTTCTTTTCTTCTCATGTTGAATTGTGTAATTTCCTTCCTCCAATCTCATGTGATTAACACCTATCTTAATAAGTTGGTTCTTAAATAGTGTTAGATAATGATCCTTTATATTCAACTTTAATTTCGAAACTGATTCCTAGTGGGAATTGACCTTTAATATTCAATTTTTAATTCTGCATAGTAGTGCCTATTCAAAATGCAAAGTAATCTTGGTAACGTTTTAATTGCCAAAGAATTATGATTATTTCATTTATATAATCGAATGAATTTGGTCTACATTAAATTACTTTTGCCAACTTTCTATCTTCTCATGATTGATTGATGATGCAGAGAATTAATGTTATTTTTGAATGGAAAAAGTTTTAAAAATAATGATCACTATTTACTATTTAATTAATTAGAAATTTAATTAAATTGTATTTTATTTTAAGGGCAAAATGATAATTCAACTTTGAAGTTAGGAGCTTTCTACTTTTAGTAATATATGATATATATATATATATATATATAATATGAATATATTTCACCCCTAAACCCCCAAAATCTCTCTCCTCTCTCTCTCTCAGGCGATATATGGTGTGAATAGCAGTCATGGCCGGTTCGTCCTCTCCCCAGACTATGGCAGTGGGAGAGACAAAAGCCAACACTAAAACAGGTCCTACATATTGTTGTGCCGTAATTTTACTATATTCAGAAAAATCACTTTTGAAATGTTCCAAGTATATAACAATTTGAGAAATACTTAGAAAGAGCCGCCACTTAATTTTTTTAAAGAAATTAAGAAAACTTATAATTTTCAAAGATTTAAACAGAAAAAAATCATTTGAAAATACCAAAGAAGGTTCGAGGTTCAATTTACACTTCGAGAAGGGTTTAAGCATTCGAAATGTCCGCTAACATGCGGTTGACCTGCGACTTGACTAAAATATATTTTGACTATTTTTTAGAAAAAATGATTTATCATAAGAATAGTAATTTACAATATTTGGTTAACTTCGAGAAAAATAGTTAAATAAATGACACATTTTATTTTATTTTTATATTTTAGAGAAAGGGATCCAAAATGAAACATTTGACTCGAAATACAAGTTATTAGAATATTAATAAAACTAGATTAATTAGAATTTATTTAATTCATTTTAAATAATAATTTAAACCAATTTAATAAATTAAAGCATGAAAATCATTTTAAATTAATTGACTAACCTTTTTTGAGAAAATGACTTAAGTATTTTTTTTTTTTATTGATCAATTGAAAAGGTTTTGACTAACATTTTTTAAAGTGTATTAAAAAAGATACTTTAACTTAGAACAATTTTGAAATGAGTTAAAAAAAAAAAGGTGATTTAAATGAAGTAGACCCTTAAAGAACATATCTTTAGAAAAAAAAAATTAGAAAAATGATTTAACATAAAATATATAATATTTTACGATATTCGATTAACTTTGATAAAATAGTTAAATAAAGAATAATTTTTAATTTTCTAGAAAATAGGATCTTAATTGAAACAACTTGGTCAATTAGGATTTTAACAAAATTAGATTAATTAAAATTTATTTGCGTCATTTTTTAGAAATAATAATTCGAACCAACTTGGTAGATAAACCAAGAAATCATTTTAATCTAATTAAAGATAAGGGAAAGTTTTGACTAAAAATATTTGAATAAGTATAAGAGTTAATAAAAATGAATTATATTTAGAGAAACTAACATAAAGAATATGATTCATCTTTTGGGGAATTTAATTAAATTAAGTCACAATTTTAATAAAATAAACTTCTATTATATAGAAGAGTGAAGACGACCAGGACGACCAAGGGTACTTTTGTCAATTTAATAAAATTTCAAGCTTAACTTAATTGTACATTTTGCATTAAGAGTATTGAACATTCCAAAGAAACCAGCCAAAAGTTATGTAATTCCCACTTTATCCACCATTAAGTTGTTGATTTCCATTGTCACACGTGTACAACACATTGGGAGGAGTAAAAGAAATTAATGCAAAGTTAAAACATGGACCCCATTTTTGACTCACTTCAAAAGTCTATGCATTCAAGACCACACATTTTTTTTAAAAAAAAAAATTAATTAATTTGAGTTCATATTTATTTTTGAATGTTCTTACTACTTTTAATGAGATTTTTTGAGGCCTTTTAATCATTTTCTTTCTTAATCTGGTTTGGTCAGGAAAATATAGTTTTTATTTTATTAAAAAAATGTATAATTAAAGTCGTGTTTGGTTAAATTTTATATAAAAATATAAATATATTTTTCTAAAATGCATAATACATAAATATGTCTTTTAATTTGGTTTCATTTGACATCAGTGTCCTCCAATTTTGGATGTGCATAGTAGACACAAAAATTTGTATAGAAATGAACAAGTAGACACATGTGTCCTACTTGACGTCCTACGCGGCGATATAATTCATGTCCTATGCGACATTCTATGTGGCGTCTTACGTGAATTATGTCTCGTAGGACAAGTTTGTCTACTTGTTCAACTTTATATTTCTATCTATTTTTCTATTCTATCTATTATATAGAAGAGTGAAGACGACCAGGACGACCAGGGGCACTTTTGTCATTTTACCAAAATTATCAGCTTAAAACAATTGTACTTTCTGCTGCAAAATTATTGAATTTCCCAGATTACCCAACCAAGTTGCTATTATTACGATTGCCACGTGTATTTTCTATCATGAAAAGCATAAAAACATCATAAGTAGCCGTACTATCTAAAAATGATGGGACCCATTTATTAGATCAATTTATATTTCATTAACACCTTTACTTTTTGCACTAAAATAAATATAAAAAGAAACAAACATGATTTAAAATGTATTAAAAAATAAAAATAAGTACCCGTACAATCTAAAAATGGTGGGACCCATTTATTAAATCAATTTATATTTCATTAACACCTTTACTTTTTGCACTAAAATAAATATAAAAAGAAACAAACATGATTTAAAATGTATTAAAAAATAAAAATATTTACATAAAAATAAAAATTAATAAATAAAATGGATAGATAAATTAAATGAAATTAAAGTAAACTAAGAAACTAACTAAATTTTTAAATAAATAGTTTTAAAATTTTGCGAATCAAATATTAAAGAGAAATAATATGTATTTTTCGTGTTCAATTTACGTACATTAATAATAAGAATATTTTGATAATAGAATATTTAAAATTTTAAGATTAATCAGATTGTTTACTTTAGTTACTTAATATTGCTATTCTTTTGTTTGAAATAGGAAGTTAAGAATCAGAACACATGAAAAATCGATACATTAATTAGAGAAGTAAAATAAATTTAAGTAGATTAATATTTAGAAAGAGATGACAAAAATAGCAAATGATTAATAGTAATTTTAAAAATTATGAATAAATTTTGGAATAAGATAAAATATGTGGATGAGGAAATCAATACGATATGTAATGATCTATGTATTAAAATACCATGCTAATTTAACATTTAATTCTAAATAGATTTTTTTAAAACAGAGAAATGCATTTATGTTTTCAAATTGTTTGAAATTTTTTCACTAAACTGATAAAAATAACAAAAATACTTGTTCCTATAAGTTGTTGTGCATGAAAAAAGAGAACCAAAAACACATTTGTATCATGCTAAAAAAATATGTTCATTAAGACAAATTATGCATATATAGAACTTCATGTAATAGTGAAACATGCTTCTTAGTTCTAATTTTTATGTATGAGTGATAAATAAAAAATGTTAATCTCTCTGTTTCAATGTGTTTGTTCTATCTTGACTTGGCATGAAGTTTAAGAAATTAAGGAAGATTTTTGAATCTTGTGATTTTAAATTTTAAATATGTGAAATATAGTAAATGTCTTTTAATCTTGTGATCTTAAATATGTTATGTGGAGTTGGAACTAAGAAAAGAAAAGGGACATTACTTTTTAATAGATTATAAAGAAAAATTCGACAAATTAATTGAAATGAATAGGATAGATTTCAAGATGATAATACATAATGATTCATGATTTTTATATAAGATATAATCCAATCTAACAGACAAATTAACTCTGAATCCTACTAAATTTGTGTCTTATAGTAATATAAATAAATAAATTGAATATTATACTTCAGAATTTTACAACTTAAAAAATGAATCTACCCATCGCTAATATCAATTATACTTTAAAATATAATTGGGTTGATTTAATTTAATATTTTTATTCAGTATTCGATATTTATATTGGAGTTGCCCATTCGGATATAGAGATCTCTATTAAGAATTTTTTTCATAGCCAAAACTCAAAATTAAGATATTTAATTAAGGAAGAGAAACACCATTCAATGCACTATATTCTTTGATGGCTATTTTTTGATATTTTTTAATACTAAACTTTTTACTAGGATCAATATTAATTAATGTTGATCAGAATGCTATAGAAATACCTTTTAATATTTGTCAAATAATAATTAATAATTGATTATATTGGACCCGTATCATGGGCCTTAAGAATCTAGTTCTAACAATAAATATTAAGTATGATATTATCATTGGCTTAATGACTGCTACAGTTTTTTTTTTTGGTAAGACATCAATTTTTTAATAACCCAGTGACGGCAACAATTTAATGTTACGGTTATTAAGCCAATGGTTATATTATTTTTTATATGACAATGATATATCCTACAATTTTTATTAATGACAACTTTTTACGTTTTTTTTTTTTTTTAGAAAAACATCCATTATAATACATTTTAAATTTTAAATTTAAATATATTGTAATATCATAATATATTTTTCACTAATTAAGTTTGTTCTTAATTCTTTTTTATGAGTTTTCTTTAATTTTATTTATTTGAGGAGTTCATATTACATGGCATAAAAACAATAAATTTAGTTGAGTGATTTTAGTGATACAAAGGCCTAAGATGAGTGATTTTATTGATACAAAACTAAATTCAATGACTTTACTAAATAAATTCTGAAAGTTGAGTGACCTTTTGAGATATTACCTCACTTGTTTATGGAAGAAGACTCTTGAATTGTTTTTGTTTTTGGGTTACTATTGGGTTAATTACAAATGGATATGGCCACCCCTATTTATACTAGTGTAGGGATTCTTCTAGAAATTATTCTAGATATATCTACAAGAAAAATCTAGATGACCTTATCTTCTAACTATCTAACAAGAATCTAGATTATTCTATACTTTACTATAAATATCTAATTCTCTAGAATATCTACACAATTCTTAAATACATCACTCTATATAACTCTAGAAAATTCTACGAACTATCTAGGATTATTTATAACTCCAAAAAATCATATTTATTTTTCACACTCCCCCTTAAAGTGATTTTTTGAAAACTACCCCACACTTGTCGTGGAAGAACTCAAACAAAGCTTTGAGCCACATCTTGGTGAAAGTCTCGACAGTTTCTTCTGAACTCCTCTTACTTCTTCAAATGATAAAAATTCTTCATCGTCAGTTGATCCAAGTAGATTATCTCCTTGTTGAGTTCTCAAACTCCCCCTTTCTCTTAAATTCTCGACAATTATATTATCCAGAGAAACACTATCAATTTCCTGTGAAGTCTCAACACCGACATAGGATCCACTTCCATATTCTCTTATCATCTCCTCGATAGATTTTTTGGCAGCTTCATAAATCATATCGTTTGTCTTTGAGACCTCAATATCAGCTTCTTCCTCTATTTGATCTCTACTTTCTCCATCTGCTTTCAAAATTTGCTCTGAGTCATTAGTTGATCTTGATATTTCAGATGATTGACCATATATTGTCGCTTCCAATACATCTCCATCAATGCTTACTTTGTAAAGGTCGCCACTAGCACATGTAGTTTCAGATATTGTCTGTTCAGGATATTCTCATTTGATTTCTTTAATAGCAACTACCATATAACCATTGGGAACATCCACAAAAGTTTCTTGCTTCATGCCAACAACATCAACTTCTTGCTTATCCAAGTGATCAGCTATATTATATTCTAAATCCTCAATCCAGTCTCTTTAAGTTGATGAAAATCACGGCTTCTATTGCTCGAGCCTCATCTACTAAATATTTTCCCCACTCTTCTTCTTCTTCAGCAACTTTTTGAGTCATATTGCTCTCCTTGGCTTGTCAATATCTTTTTATGTGCCCTACTTCACCACAACGATAACATCTTAGAGGCTTCTTACCAGAATAGTTGGAAGACTCTTCCTTCTTTCCAGGCGAGCTTGAACTACTTGATAATGCAAAGTGCAAGATATTTCTTGTTTTTCCTTTAAAGTTCCTTTTGTCGGCTACAAGAGCATTTTCTTCTCCTTCTTTGACAAATACACTAGCCAATTCCTTGGCTAGTAGTTATTGTGATGACGAATTTTCAAACTCCTCCAAGGATGGTTGTTGAGCCCATCCTTGAATCGACGTCACAAATGGAATATATTCAGGCATTAAACCACAAATGACAATTCTTCTCATTCGTGCTTTAGAGATAGCCTCTTCCAGATTCAACAAAGATATCTCAGAACATAAGTTCTTAATCTTCAAAAAATACTCGGTGATAGAAAGGTTACCCTGAGTGGTGTTAGTGTCACAACCCGAACCTACACCTTGGACATGATCGACACTCAAGAACCATTGATGGTCCTCAAGCGAACCTTCATCATGGCTGACTACACGCGAAAGACTAACTCAAGCATACATAAGCATCAAGTTGAAAGAAATGTTTAAAAATAGTTTACTGAATCTCAAAACTGAACTGAATATACTGAGTATGAAACATAAGTTTTAAATAAAACATCTGAAACTGAAAGACTCTCCAAAACTGCTTATCTATGAAGCCTCTACTATACAAAGATGAGTGTCGGAACAAGACCCACGACTCCTCAAAAGAACTACTATTAACAACTCATAAAACTGGAGTACTCCGAAAGCAAGGAAGTCTCACTTATAAGCAGACGAGCGGATGCAGTGATCTCAACAGACTCTTGTTGAGGATCCTAATAACCTGTATCTGCATCATTAAAAGATGCAGTTCGAATAACATCAGTACATTAAATGTATGAGTATGTAATATAGATGAATAATAAATAACTGAAAGAAAGGACTGGAATAGATAATAATGTGCTCAAGCTGGATGTAAAGAAATAAATGAGTTAAATCATTTAAAGCTTTACAAAATACTTTCTCATTTCTGAACTCAACATAATAAGTGATATATAAAAATACACTTTAACTCTATTGGAAGATTCTCTAACCGACAACTATCACTATGAGCTACGTGATGATACATCGTCTCGCTCACGCTTTGA
Source organism: Solanum stenotomum (assembly GCF_019186545.1). Classification (NCBI taxonomy): domain Eukaryota; kingdom Viridiplantae; phylum Streptophyta; class Magnoliopsida; order Solanales; family Solanaceae; genus Solanum; species Solanum stenotomum. The sequence goes on along the minus strand of NC_064289.1, from coordinate 11,623,287 downwards.
GAATTGTCATATACCTTACCAGGGTATAGAACACCTCAACTAAGTGGATCCACTAAGCTCTGCCCGACGGCACTTATGATTCATCTAAAAAGTATGATCTTGTATCCATGTTGGCATACATGGTTTATAAGGAATGTGAGTTGTCTGAACACATCCCTATATCAGTGTTAATACTACTCCCAATAATATATACTCATGTTCAATGTTTAAAAACATACTCTTTCTTTGGTTTGAGATAATTGCTCAAACTATCCTCTTAAAAGAGGTAACTGCTCTTGAAATATCTTTGAACTCATAACTCATTTAGAAATCAAAGTTTCTCTTTTATCAATGTAAAAACTGATACCTTTGGGAATACTTAGTTCCCTTATACTCTTACTCAATTCATACCTGAAAACTCTTTCTCAAAAACATATCAAAATCATATTGTAATATGATCATTGATGACTTGGGAAGTCATACTACATAAACATTTATGGTATATCTTAATACCATACTGCTTAAAGATTGATGGCATACTCGATTGTCATACTAATCATGTTTTAAAACTCTTTCTCAAAACTCATTTTTGCTTTCTCGAAAAATAACAAAAATGTTGGCTTTAAAAGATTCTCAAAATAGGGTCCATGCTGAAATATAGACATGAACAACTTAACTCAAGGATCTCAATAACAATATAGAAAACTTAATACTCAGAACTGAACTCAAGAACTTAGAGTCTCAAAAATACTCAAATCATAGGGTTCATGCTGAAATATAGACATGAACGAATCAACTCAAGAATCTCAATGCATAACATATAGCAATTCAAAAATTAGGAATATAATTTCAAAAATATTAGCAACTCAAGAACTGAAAATCAACTTATCTCAAGAATACTCAAATCAAGGGGTAAAATCCTAGAATACTCTTTTACTGATTTGAAAGTAGATGTAGGGTGTGAGGACGAACTAGTCCAACACTATGGTAGCCTTACATACCTGGAAGAACAAGGTTCATGAAGTATCTTAAAAAAGAACATGATTAGAAGCCTTGAAACCCTAGCTTGAAGGAGAAGAACAATCAAGAAAACCTTGTATGAAGGAATTTGAGTTGGAAACAAAGAAATTCTTGGAGAAGGACTTACCTTGAAGAAGAATCTTGAAAAATGATTGAAAGAATCTTGAAAAAGATTGAAAGAATCTTGGATGAAGTCTTCTACTTTGATTTTTCCTTAGGATTTGAGAGAGAAGAGGATGATGGATTAAGAGATGAAAATTTGATTGTTTTGGGTCTTTAATTAGTCAAGAAATTCGTTTAGGGTTTTCTTAGAGGTAAAAAGGCAAAAAACGACTCTTTTTAATGGTTTCCCGTCGGCTAATTCGTTACTGCGTTGTATCAGGTTGCTAAATGGTCATACTTTTTACTTAAAACTTGGATTGTTGCAAAATTGGTGGCGTTGGAAAGAAGATTCAAATACTTTTAATTTGATAGGTTATAGGCCACATAAATCTTTATATTCTAAGAGATATGGTCATTTGAAATTTACCCAAGTAGAATCTTATATCAAAACTTAATCGATAAGGAAACTTTCAACTCTACTTTGTGCTAGGAGTTTCTAGTGACCTTAATTGATATCCAAAGTCATTCACACACTAAAAAAATTACCTTTACACATATGGGCAATTTAAGAATCACCCGATATGACCCTACAAGTATATGAAGAATGGTTCGAGTTTTAACTTAGAAATTTCGGAGTGATACAGTTAGCCAATTCATTCTCCAATATCTGCAGCCGAGCTTCATTCTTCTTGTTGAACAAGCGATTGAGGGTCCTCCATATTTCATGAGCTGATTTACCCTTTATAATATGATCGAATAAAGTGGAGGAGATTGTCCTCTTCAGAATGAACTCCGCATTCGCATTAATCTGCTTCCAGTTCTTGTACGCACTACTATTTTCTGATTCGTCAGCAGGAGGACTTGTGTTACTCCCATCAACAACATCCCACAAATCCTCTCCCATAAGGTATGATTCCATACATGTCTTCCATAGCTTGTAATTGGACTAATTCAACAACTCTATCCACAGTCCATTAACACGACCACTTAAATCCATTTACATAAACTAGTTGAATCTACCAGCAATCCGATCTTGAAATAACACCAAGAAGTTAACATATGGCTATGGCTCTGGTACCATATAGAGAATAACATAAGAAAAGTGTAATTGGGAAACCTTCTGCTATCCCAAGACGTTAACTAAGATCAGAAGATTCAACTAAAGAAGAGGAAGCTAGAAGGAAGAATGTGTATTTTGAAAAAGCGATTAAGGTTTTCGTGGCATATCATTAAGGTCTCTTACATAAAAGGATCATCTAACTAAAATATAGTTATAAGTGTATTACAAAAATAGGTATTTGTATATGATTGATAACATACATAATTACCCCATTCAAGTAAGACCTGTTTTTGAAAAAATCACTTAAACTTTGCGGGGATCCTAATACACCCCTAAACTAGTTTAATGTGAAATTATTGAACCATTTTTTGATATTTTATACAGAGAGTGTATATCACTCACCTGAAGAGCGTGAAAACCCATAAAAGTAAGATTAAACTTTTCTTTTGCAATATTTTTATTAACTATATAAATAATATTTTATTTTATTGTTTATTTTTTTTCTTCTTCTCCTTCCTGAGCTTCACCATTGAAGGAGATTACAACAACTTCAAGTTTTTTTTTTCTCATTTTTTTCTCTCTTTTCGTTTTTCATTTAGATTGGATTTCGACGGAGAGATTTGATTGTAACTGAATAACACAATCTCAGTCCATAAAAGAAATTACCTTTTTAGTATGGTCATTGGCAAAAAATTTCATTGATAACGAAAGCAACAACAACAAATTTATTGTTTCATCCTCAGAGTTTTTTCTCCTCCTTCTTGATCGGCTGGGATGAGAAGCTCTGGAAAGATGATGGTGACGTTGAAGATAGAATCATCGGAGTTTTTTCAATTGACCCCTGATCAATTTACGAGGGTTGAAATCCTGTTCAGTCCAAGAAAAAATAATCTTATCTGCGTTTGGAGAGAGAAAATTCATTTTTTCCAAATACAACCTATGTTGATTTAGAGCAAAATACACAAAAAGAAGACTTTGATAGAAATTTTAATTTGAAAAAAATTAATTTTGATAGCGGATCTGATTTTACAGTCTAATTTTGATTTAGTGTTGTAAATGGTGTTGTAGCAATGACGGTCACTCCACAGGACGAAGAAGACCAAGGGATGGGGTTAAGCATAATTGAAGAAGAAAGAAAAAAATAAAGAATTAAGACTAAAAAAACATAAATAAAAACAAAGATTAGGAAATTATATAAAATTGACAGGTAACAAATAATAATTGGTGCGTGCTTACACCTTCTTTTTTTATAAGTAGGATTGACTGAAAAAGGGAAAATGCATAAGTACCCCCCCCCCCCCCAGTCTATGCCCAAAATCCCTGAGACACACCTAACATTTGCTAAGGTCCTATTACCTCCGAAACTTATTTTATATATAATTTTCTACCCCTTTTCGGCCTACGTGGCACTATCTTGTGGGCCCAGTGCGTGTTGACAATCTTTTCAAGGATAGTGCCACGTAGGCCGAAAAGGGGTAGAAAATTATGTATAAAATAAGTTCGGGGGTAGTAGGACCTTAGTAAAGGTTAGGTGTGTCTCAGGGATTTTGGGCATAGGTTAGGGGGGTACTTATGCATTTTCCCACTGAAAAATGGGATATTTATACTACTTTTAAATTGTTTAGTGGGGTATTAGGATATTTATAAAATTTGAGTGTCTTTTTAAAAAAAAGTGTCATAGTCGAATGGGGTAATTATGTATTTTTTCTATATGATTTGATCAATATTTAAAATATATATATTTGAAGTTGAAAAATAGTGCTTCTTCTATTTTTAAAGTTGAAGAATAGTACTAATATTTGAAGCTAAATTGAACTATATATATTAACTCAATATTTTAAAAATTAATAATCAATAACTATATAAAAAATAGTATAAACTGTAAATTTTATCATGTCATTTGTCCATATAATGAAAAAAATACATTTTAAAATATTGATCAAAGTTTACATAGGTTGAATTTTGAAAGAAAAATAATAATTATGGTCCTTAAGTTACTGCCTTATTGCAATTTTGGTTCTTGTATTATATGATTTAGCATATTTGACCTTCAATAAATTAAAATTTGTTATTTTAATCCTTAAAGTTAACAAATTTAAGGATTGTTATCTAAAGAAACATAAATACTTATTTTTGGGTTTCCTTTTACTTCTACTAAATTCAATTTTTATTTTCTTTTAGGAGTGGACATCTAATTTACTGTAAGAATCTTTTTATTTGAGATTAGTGAGGCCCTAATGTACTTACATTTGCCTATTTTTTTTGCTTTTGGTATACATTGCATATGTATTGTGATAATATATTTACTCAATTTCATGGTGATAATGCCCAATAACTTTATCATTTGCTTCACAATGAATGTCCACTCATCATTGACACATACTTTATCCTCGAAGGTTGAAATAATCAATTTACACACCTGTTTATTAAACGAATCATACTATGATATTGCATTATTTTGCCTCTAACTTTTTGTTTGTGTAGAGTCTCTGTTAAATACTCAATGTTTTTAATCAAAACTTCTTAATATCCATTAGTTTAACTGTTTAAGGGACAAAAATAACACATTTTAATTAATTGAAGATCAAATGTGGCAAGTCTTATATACAAGGATCAAAATCGCAATAAAACAATAACTTGAGGATCAAAATACTATTTTCCAAAAAAAATACATAAACCGAGATAAAAGGAGTATTCGAAAATAAATTTCACTTCATTTTTTTACAAAAGTTTTATGAGTGAAAAATATTTTCAACATCCGGAAATTCACTTTAAAAAACTAATCAAAAATTTTTTTTAGAAAGAAAAAACTTTTCATATCCAAGTGGGCTCTAAATTTCCTGATTTAACCTTGCAAGATTTACTTTTTTATTATTATTATTATTATATACTTTTAGAAAATTTCAAGTAACTTTTTTTTTTTTTAGGGAAACCCGATTTACTTACATCTGATATTCTGAATATGAACATGATCTTGACACGTGGAGTTATGAGGAATCCTTGTCCCCTGAATGTTGTAACGGCTACTTTCTGTGCTTTTTAAATTGGTCCTCTGTTTTTCCATTTCATCTGAGCAATTTCAGACAAACCAATATGAACAATTATGGATATCCAATGGTGATGGTCATTGAACATTTGCAGTGTTCCATGTCCAATGATCTGCTCTGTAAATTTCCAGATAATTCAGCATTCGATTTCGATTATACCCAGAGTTCAATTTGGTCTCCTCTAGTACCTAGACCATTGTCATCGGCGTCTAACCGGAGGTTCAGCTCTGGTTTATCTCGAAAGCTGTCGTATGAGGATGTCTCGGTAGGATGTACTAATTTCAACAAAGTTACGGCAAAAATCAAGAGGAAGTTGTCTAATGCTGTTACAGAGAAAATGAGAGAGTATCATAGATCCAAGAAGAGAAAGAACAAGGCGTTTGATTTTACTCGTCTACCTTCTTCTTCTAAACTCACCTCGACTACTCAAACCCCACGAAAGGTAATACGAATCTCGAATCTCAACTCTCTGTTTTTTTTTATAAAAAAAAAATAAAGAACAAGATGAGGAATAAAGCAGAGTATGTTATTGTGTGCAGGGGTGGGTTAAGGTACTGAAAGCGGCTACGAAGCATTTCAAGAAGAAGAACAAGAAGAAAGATTCTACAGGTGATGTTAATTTTTGCAAATTATTGACTGACAACACTCTTCTGCGAACCATAGAAGTTGTTTGAATATTTTACAGGGAAGGGCAGAACAAGAAATTTGTCTTGTTTCTTTGTAATACCTTAATTTTCACTGTAATCAGCAGATGTGTAGCTGAAGAGTGCATTTGTTTAAGTAATGTAATGTAGCAATTCTACTATGATTGCTAGAAAAAAGATGGAGCTTACTGGCTCTGTCCTTGTAACATTATGATTTCTTGAATCTGAACTATTTTTATACATTATATCCATTTTGATGCTTGTAATACTCGGCTCTATTCCATATTAAGTTAATTTTTAGGCATTTTTTATTTTTTAAATTAATTTAATTGTTTAGTTTTTATGATTATTTATAAAGTGTTCTTCTAATTTTACCCTTCATTAGTTTGAATTAGTGATTAATTAATATTTAGTTATTTTAATCATAAATTTGACAATAATTAATAAGGGTAAAAATGAAAAATTAGATTCAATTTATGTCTTGATCTACTTTTCTTAAAGGGTGTAAAACACCTCAAAAANTTTGTAATACCTTAATTTTCACTGTAATCAGCAGATGTGTAGCTGAAGAGTGCATTTGTTTAAGTAATGTAATGTAGCAATTCTACTATGATTGCTAGAAAAAAGATGGAGCTTACTGGCTCTGTCCTTGTAACATTATGATTTCTTGAATCTGAACTATTTTTATACATTATATCCATTTTGATGCTTGTAATACTCGCTCTATTTCATATTAAGTTAATTTTTTAGGCATTTTTTATTTTTTAAATTAATTTAATTGTTCATTTTTAAGATTATTTATAGAGTGTTGTTTTCTAATTTTACCCTTCATTAGTTTAAATTAGTGATTAATTAATATTTAGTTATTTTAATCATAAATTTGACAATAATTAATAAGGGTAAAAATGAAAAACTAAATTTAATTTATGCCTTAATCTACTTTTCTTAAAGGGTGTGAAAACACCTCAAAAATTAACTTAATATGGAATGGAGGGAGTAGTAAAGAACACACGATTTTTACGTGAAAATCTTCTTGCTTAAGTAAAGGGAAATAACACGATTATCATTCAGGCTTTCACCAATACATCCACTAAACACGAGCTATGATTTAGATTACAATTTTATGCGATCTAAGAATTAAACTACTTAATCCTCATCCCTTATAATAGTCTACTAAGTAATATCTCTATTGTTCACTATATCAACTAATCCCAACGGACATAATAACAAACTCCAGATATTTGTAGCCACAACACTATGGCTACCTCTGGCCAACAACTCTAATATGAAAGATAGGAGAAGAGTACTATTGTTATTATTTATTTTTGGTATTGATAGATCTTTGTAATTAATTATAATTTGATAAATTATAGTAGCTGGTAATTATATTAATTATAAGTAGTGTTTATTAAAATATCGTGTTATGATGTTTGGATAATGTCGTATTATCTAGTTTATTATAAAAGTGAAAATTTTGTGTTGAATTCATGTGTAGTTTTTTAAGGTTTAAAACTTATGAGTATACGATGTTTCATGTTTTTTTTTTAAAGAAAGTGAGATATATTTTTCAAGATTATAATTAAACACATGTTGAAATTTCACCATAATTTAATTTCCCAAAAAATGAAAAATTATGGCTAAACATAACTTAGCATTATTGTTATCTGGCTAGAAAAACAAATATTTCTAAAAATGAACTGACGGTATAATTTTTTCATCCATGGTTGGTGGAGAGAAATGAATATCTAAAGATACTATCCATTTTGTGGTTATCTGCTTTCGTTGATTAGAGGCTTCCAATGTATCCACGACACCAGATGGAGGTCGTAATTGAATGACAACAACACCTTTGGCCTTTTTCTATTTTCTGATTTCGTCCTTTATGGAATTATTATGTCTAGGTATATTAATATAAAAATTAGAGCTATTTCATTTTACTTTTTATAAGTCATTTGAAATTAAAACATATTTTTTTTGCTATTCAAAAATTGCAAAAAAAAATCATGATCAAACACCTACTTAAATTATCAGTGTTGTGGTAGATCAATCAGTAAGAAACATGGAGAGCACTAAGCAGCTAGTTTTCATTCCAGGGCCAGGAATGGGTCACCTCGTTGCTGCTGTTGAAATTGGCAAATTACTCATCAGCCGAGTCAATTGTCTTTCAATTACTTTCTTCGTCATCGATCTTCCAATTGAAACCCGAGTTCATACCTATACAAATCAATCGCAGTTGAACCAACGCCTGCAGTTCTTGCAACTTTCTTCTCCTCAAAGTCAAACTAACCATCTTTCAAATCGAGAAGCTCTTCTTGTTGAAACCTTCAATAATTCGAAGGAACTAGTAAGAAATGCAATAATCCAAAACTTCATGACGACTAGTAGTACCAATCGACTTGTTGGTGTGATTGTTGACATGTTTAGTGACAAAATGATACAAGTAGCAACAGAGCTAGGTTTACCAAGCTATGTGTTCTTCACTTCTAGTGCTGCTTTTCTTGGACTCATGTTTTATGCACAGACACTTAAAGATGAACACAATCGTGACATCTCCGATTTTAAAAACTCGGATACGTTGCTTCCTGTTTCGACTTACATCCATCCTCTTCCTGCTAAGGTTTTGCCCAATACCATGTTGGATAAAATTGGCCGATTGCACTTACCTCTGTCTACTGCTCGAATGTTACGACAAGCGAAAGCGATTATAATTAATACTTTTGTTGAGCTCGAGCTTCATTCGATTAAATCCCTTGATAATGATGATGGGGTTCCGGTTATATACCCAATTGGGCCTATAATCAACCTGAATCAAGAACCTGATGAGAGGATTAATAGCTGGTTAGATGGGCAACAAGATTCTTCTGTATTGTTCCTCTGTTTTGGGAGCTACGGTTCCTTTAACGAGGAACAATTGAAGGAAATTGCAATAGCCCTTGACCACAGCGGCTGCCGTTTCTTGTGGTCATTACGGCAGCCGCAGGGCAAGGGTGAAATACGTGCTTCGGACGATGTTGCACGTCCGGAGCAAGTGTTGCCGGCTGGTTTCTTGACAAGAACTATGAATAGAGGGAAAGTGATTGGATGGGCACCTCAAGTAGCGGTGCTATCTCATAGGTCGATTGGAGGATTCATAACGCACTGTGGTTGGAATTCGATACTGGAAAGCTTGTGGTTTGGAGTTCCGATAGCAACATGGCCTATGTATGCAGAGCAGCAAGTAAATGCTTTCGAGATGGTGGTTGATTTAGAGATAGCCGTAGATATAAAGATGGAGTATCGGAGTGAGAGTCCGGTTTTGGTCACAGCAGAGGAGATAGAGAATGCCATAAGGAGACTGATGTTGGATAGTACAGAGGAGAAGAATGGTATCAGAAAGAAAATGGAAGAACTGAAAGACAAAAGCAGGAAGGCCTTGTTAGAAGGTGGATCATCTTACTGTTTTCTGGAGAGTTTGATCAATGAGTTTAAGGACCATTCGTCCAATTGAAGGTCTTAATTGCTTTCTTTTATGAATGTCGAGTATGTAAAGATATGACACATGAGCCTAATTTAACCTCAAAAGCTAGCTCACGAGGGAAGGATAAGATATTAAGGAGTTAGTCCCTTCGATTATAAAGTTATAATCTAAAATTGCTCTTCTTTTTAGTAGATATTTAAGCGAAATTTTATAATGCTTCATAAGTTGGTTGGTTTCAGGATCTTAATTATTAAGTCACATTTTTATGTTTAAACCACTTAATGGATCTAAATTCGCAAAGTTATGTTCATTCAGTGTTACTGTGTCTGTGTTATCATCCACCATTATCACCTATGATCGTTACTGCCCACTATTATCAACTACCCTCATTGTCAGGGGCGGACCTACAGTGGTTCTGAACCCACTTCGTTGAAAAATAGCACTGTATATATATGCATATTTAATCAGTTTTTAAAATTTTATATGTATATATTAAATTTTGAACCCACTAACACAAGTCTGAAGCTTAGCCGAGTGGTTGAGGGGGTTCAATTTTCCCAGCCAACCCGGGATAGAATACCCATTGCCACATTTTAGTTTTAATTCGTTTTTTTGATATATAAAATATTCACACACAACTTTGTCCTCTATGTAGGTGTAACTTTTGTCCTTTTAGTTACTTAGAAACTAGNCACGACCGGAGCAAGTGTTGCCGGATGGTTTCTTGACAAGAACTATGAATAGAGGGAAAGTGATTGGATGGGCACCTCAAGTAGCGGTGCTATCTCATAGGTCGATTGGAGGATTCATAACGCACTGTGGTTGGAATTCGATACTGGAAAGCTTGTGGTTTGGAGTTCCGATAGCAACATGGCCTATGTATGCAGAGCAGCAAGTAAATGCTTTCGAGATGGTGGTTGATTTAGAGATAGCCGTAGATATAAAGATGGAGTATCGGAGTGAGAGTCCGGTTTTGGTCACAGCAGAGGAGATAGAGAATGCCATAAGGAGACTGATGTTGGATAGTACAGAGGAGAAGAATGGTATCAGAAAGAAAATGGAAGAACTGAAAGACAAAAGCAGGAAGGCCTTGTTAGAAGGTGGATCATCTTACTGTTTTCTGGAGAGTTTGATCAATGAGTTTAAGGACCATTCGTCCAATTGAAGGTCTTAATTGCTTTCTTTTATGAATGTCGAGTATGTAAAGATATGACACATGAGCCTAATTTAACCTCAAAAGCTAGCTCACGAGGGAAGGATAAGATATTAAGGAGTTAGTCCCTTCGATTATAAAGTTATAATCTAAAATTGCTCTTCTTTTTAGTAGATATTTAAGCGAAATTTTATAATGCTTCATAAGTTCGTTGGTTTCATGATCTTAATTATTAAGTGCACATTTTTATGTTTAAACCACTTAATGGATCTAAATTCGCATAATTATGTTCATTCAGTGTTACTGTGTTATCATCCACCATTATCACCTATCATCGTTGCTGCCCACTATTATCAACTACCGTTATTGTTGCCTACCTTTATCAACTACGTGCCACCCATCCCCACCCCCATGGTCCCACTTACCAATAACAACCACCACCCTCAGTTACAATCACCAGTACTATCAGTTATTATAATTAATTAGTGAACATATTTGTGCTTTGTGCGTCATTATATAAAATGTTTAGTTAAAAAATACATAGCAAGGATAGAAGAACTTTTAAAAGTTCATGTATATAAATATAAAATAGATTTTTTTTAAAATCAAATATAAACACTTACACTATAATTTCCTCCTCACTAAAACATTAAAGCCAAATGCCCTCTCTGTGTATATCCGGATTTCCAATTACACACTTAAATTTCACAAGAGTCCTATCACCCCCTGACTATTTAAAATTGAAATATTTACCTCCATGAATGCTTATCTGGCATAATGAGTTTATTTCACTCTCTTTGGGAGAGTGAGCATCAAAATCTATTATTAAAACTTTATTTTTAATATCTTTTTTCAATAAAAATAAGCATTTTTAATTATTTATTTTTCTTATTTGTTTTCTTTCTTCTCCATCAATATAAACAAACTAGATAATTTAAGGCCCGTGATACGGGCCCAATATAATTTCACATATTTTGTTGGAAAAATTACATCAATTCACAACTTAAGATATTATAATCCTTTTTCGGATACATCCTTATTTCCTCTTGGATACATCTATTCCCTCTCGGATACATCTATTCCCTCTCGGATACATACCTATCCCCTCTCGAATACATCCCTCCCTTGAAGTAATATGTCATTTGCAATGTATCGGAAAACCAAGAAATGTATTCGAGAGCAATGAAAAATTTGAGATTTTTGTAATTGAGGAAACTTCCTAGATATGATGTAATTAGCCTCCAAATATATGAGATTTCTGTACTTTATACTATTTTTTTCTTTAGTAAACAACTTCAATATATTAATTTATAATCTATTTCAAATGTTCATACGACATAAATGTGTCATTTACAACCTAAATTGAGAAAGTTGTATTGTAAACAATTCTATGCAACAAGGAAATAGAGAATTGCATTAGATTATGAGTTAAAACATTTCGTGTTCGAGAAATATATAAAATGTTGATCTCTTTGAAAAAGTTCACCGATCTTCATATATATTCGCAAGTGGTATCTATTTTCCACAATGTTATTATCTTCATTTTGTAATATTTGCACCATAAACTTTGCATCTGATAAAATACTAATCATTGATCAACCAATTCGTAAAGATCGATTTAAAGTCTTTCAAATCTCTATTGCTTCAACTTAAGTATATTGTGTTTGTAGTTGGCTTTGCCGATAAATTTTGTGATACATTTTATTACTGTCTTCGATAAATAGAAATACTTAAAAAATTGATTTCTAACTTCACAACAATAAAAACAATCATGAAAGCAACTTTATTTCTATATACAATAACAATTATCGTAATGTTATATTCTAAACGGATAGGGGTCTGAAAAATACCTCAACTTTGGTCGGATTTGCTGTTGCGATACTAAACTTTNAGAGATAGCCGTAGATATAAAGATGGAGTATCGGAGTGAGAGTCCGGTTTTGGTCACAGCAGAGGAGATAGAGAATGCCATAAGGAGACTGATGTTGGATAGTACAGAGGAGAAGAATGGTATCAGAAAGAAAATGGAAGAACTGAAAGACAAAAGCAGGAAGGCCTTGTTAGAAGGTGGATCATCTTACTGTTTTCTGGAGAGTTTGATCAATGAGTTTAAGGACCATTCGTCCAATTGAAGGTCTTAATTGCTTTCTTTTATGAATGTCGAGTATGTAAAGATATGACACATGAGCCTAATTTAACCTCAAAAGCTAGCTCACGAGGGAAGGATAAGATATTAAGGAGTTAGTCCCTTCGATTATAAAGTTATAATCTAAAATTGCTCTTCTTTTTAGTAGATATTTAAGCGAAATTTTATAATGCTTCATAAGTTCGTTGGTTTCATGATCTTAATTATTAAGTGCACATTTTTATGTTTAAACCACTTAATGGATCTAAATTCGCATAATTATGTTCATTCAGTGTTACTGTGTTATCATCCACCATTATCACCTATCATCGTTGCTGCCCACTATTATCAACTACCGTTATTGTTGCCTACCTTTATCAACTACGTGCCACCCATCCCCACCCCCATGGTCCCACTTACCAATAACAATAACCACCCTCAGTTACAATCACCAGTACTATCAGTTATTATAATTAATTAGTGAACATATTTGTGCTTTGTGCGTCATTATATAAAATGTTTAGTTAAAAAATACATAGCAAGGATAGAAGAACATTTAAAAGTTCATGTATATAAATATAAAATAGATTTTTTTAAAATCAAATATAAACACTTACACTATAATTTCCTCCTCACTAAACCATTAAAGCCAAAGGCCCCTCAGCGTATATCCGGATTTCCAACTACAGACTTAAATTTCACAAGAGTCCTATCACCCCCTGACTATTTAAAACTGAAATATTTACCTCAATGAATGCTTAGCTGGCATAATGAGTGTATTTCACTCTCTTTGGGAGAGTGAGCATCAAAAACTATTATTAAAACTTTATTTTTAATATCTTTTTTCAATAAATATATGCATTTTTTATTATTTCTTTTTCTTATTTGTTTTCTTTCTTATCCATCAATATAAACAAACTAGATAATTTAAGGCCCGTGATACGGGCCCAATATAATTTCACATATTTTATTGGAAAAATTACATAAATTCACAACTTAAGATATTATAATCCTCTCTCGGATACATCCTTATTTCCTTTCAGATACACCTATTCCCTCTCAGATACATACCTATCCCCTCTCGAATACATCCCTCCCCTGAAGTAATATGTCATTTGCAATGTATCGGACAACCAAGGAATGTATTCGAGAGCAATGAAAAAATTGAGATTTTTGTAATTGAGGAAACTTCCCAGATATGATGTAATTAGCCTCCAAATATATGAGATTTCTGTACTTTATACTATTTTTTTCTTTAGTAAACAACTTCAATATATTAATTTATAATCTATTTCAAATGTTCATACGACATAAATGTGTCGTTTACAACCTAAATTGAGAAAGTTGTATTCTAAACAATTCTATGCAGCAAGGAAATAGAGAATTGCATTAGATTATGAGTTAAAACATTTCGTGTTCGAGGAATATATAAAATGTTGATCTCTTTGAAAAAGTACATCGATCTTCATATATATTCGCAAGTGGTATCTATTTTCCATAATGTTATTATCTTCATTTTGTAATATTTGCACCATAAACTTTGCATCTGATAAAATACTAATCATTGATCAACCAATTCATAAAGATCGATTTAAAGTCTTTCAAATCTTTATTGCTTCAACTTAAGTATATTGTGTTTGTAGTTGGCTTTGTCGATAAATTTTGTGATACATTTTATTACTGTCTTCGATAGATAAATACTTAAAAAAATTGATTTCTAACTTCACAACAATAAAAACAATCATGATAATGTTATATTCTAAATATTGAAAGTATTTATTAAAAATTTAATTTCTAACTCCACAACAATAAAAACAATCATGAAAGCAACTTTATTTATATATACAATAACAATTATCGTAATGTTATAATCTAAATTACATTAATTAATTTTCTTTGATACTACACTCTTAATATCGTGCCATAAAGAAAACTCTAAATCTTACCCTCACACAATAACCAATATACTTATTTTTTCAAGTTGTTTTTCCTAATTTATTTATTTTTAAGTTTTTTTCTTTCTCTATATTTCTCAACAAAGTCTTTTTCTATTGACATTTTCTTTTGTTGTTCTTCTTTATTTTCTAACTACTCATTTTTCTTTAGTTTGTATTTTAACATTCATTAGAATTTGAATGTTAAACTTTTTCCTTGTCAAATTTTCTCTGTTAAATAGTTTATCATATTTGATATTAAGAAAATATCCTATATAGAAATGAAAATTTATATTTTTTAATCTTTCGATGAATACATTATCAAATTATTAATTTTTTGATAGTCAAACATTGTTCATTCTTTTAGTCACGAAATTTGATATTTTTTAAAAATAATTAAAAAATATTGATACATCATTTTAAAGACTATTTTAATAATCAAGATACGAATTTAGTGGTCATATTATGTAACATAATATTAAAAATATGTTTACGCAATAATCCTTTAAAGTATTTCTACAAACAAAATATTAACGACTGAAACACATTTTTTTTAATTAGTTCAAAATTTTCTTTCTAAAATATGTCAAAACAAGCTTAGCATTTATTATTGTTTATAAGAAGTTAACTAATAGAAACTCTTCATTTTAACAAAATTACAATAATATCCTTATGGACCCATACCAAAAGTTAAGACAGGTATGGATTCTTCTAGAATTTTTTTTTGGCTATAAATTATACAATTATTATTTTGCCCTTAAATGATGTTAAAATTACTAAAATGTCATTGGTCGTCCTTCTCATGGCTCTTCTATATAATAGAATAGAGATATCCAAATCTTTCACCACCTCTAAGTCTTGCTGCCACCACCATGCATCTTCACCAGATTCACTATTGTTATTCCAAACAAATTTTTAAAATCATATAAAACTCTTGCAAAACCAATCAACCTAAATCAATTGTAGATAAATTTACATATATTTATATCACCCCAAGATACTTTTGATCTGATTTGAGAAAAATCAATATGGGTTTACCTCAAATCCAATTGAACCCACTGAAAAACTATTTTTTTACTAATAGATCCTTTAATTATCAATCTCAAATCTCAATCAATCAACTATATCTTAAAAATTATCGCTATTAATCTCCTTAATCCATTAATTATCGTAGAATTAATCTCTTCCTCTTCGAAATTGTCGTCATCATCGATGATGATGTGGAAGACATCGTAGGCTCCTCCTCCTCATCTTCCTTGAGAGGATTGTTTATCTTTAGTGACCACCATTAATGGCAATATTCTGCCATATTCGTCTTCTCTCCCCCCTTCACTTTTTTTTTTTGATTTGATTTTTAGGTTTCAAATGAGCAAAACCCAAATATCTCTGAATGAGGTCTGAAATCATTATTCACCTTCCTTCCTTAAAGACTCAATTTCATGGACTGATGGTGTTCTAGTGATGGTGAAAATGGTGAAAGTACTTTGGGTGTTTGAAGGGATGGGTAAGAATATAGAAGAAAATGGTAAAGAAATATAAAAATTGAAAAATAAATAAATAAATGAAGTGTCAAAGTATGAAACTCACATGCCACCATAGATCTGGTTATGACTTTTTAGGGGTATAATTATTTCATTTTTAAACAGTTCAGAGGGATGATAGAACTCTCGTAAAGTTTAAGTGTGTAGTTGAAAATCCGAATATAGATTAAGGGGGCATTTGACCATTTTCTCTTTATTATATCAAAATAAGCATTTTTCATATTTGGAAAATTATTAGTACCGTGTAATTCATGTTCGATATTTGTCGTGCGGATTAATTAATCAAATATAGGATAAGGAAAATTAAAGCTATAAGTTGTCTCTTTTTCAGTTTGGGTGGAGTGATCTCACTCAATATTGCTCCCAGCAGGATGGCTATTTAATTTTCATACTGATGTTCACCACCACCTAATTGTTTGAATTTTATTTTTAAAAAGTTATATTATATCCAAAGCCATGGAGAGGATACAGAGTGTTCTGTCTTGACATCTAACGTGGTAAATAATTAAACCCCTCTCTACGACGCGGAATGGATACGAAGCTAGGTTTTCCTTACTTTGAACTTCCTCTTTGAAAGTTAAGCGGGGGGAGGGGGGTGGGGGGGAATTAAAATTCTTTAGNGTGCGGGGGGGGGGGGGGGGGGGGGGGGGGGGGGGGGGGGGATTAAAATTCTTTAGTCGACTTCCTGTATGGGACAGTCGACTCACCTGCAGATTAGTATAACAGCATATGGTAAGCGTAAATGTAGTAAGTAAAAGACTCAGAGAGTTTTTATACTGGTTCGGAACACCGATGTGGTGCCTACTTCCAGTCCCCTTAGGTTACAAGGGTTTCCTTAAAAGCTTGTTGAGAACTTGGATGTTACAGGAAACAAATTAAGAGGAGCCCTTGGCCTCTCGAAGTTGGTCCCACTAGGTACAGTAAATGTAACCAAAAGAGGAATCTCGGATAGTACTGGAGCATCAACTGGGGCCAAAAGAGGAGCCCGTGACATGTCAGAGCTGGTCACACCAGAATCCATAGGTCCAACAATAGTTTGAGGAGCATTCAATGTAGAACCCTCTTCGTGAGTTTTTGATTTGATCGCGTCATTTATCTGTTTGAGGCTTTTATTGATCACATAACTGAGATCGCTGAGATCTTCTGGGTGCATATTGTTGGGCATCTTTTCACCATTCAACAATCCATACATCTGGTTTGTAAACTCCATTTTCTTGTTTTCCTTCCTTACCTTCTCAAGTTCATTCTCAATTTTGTTGATCCTTTTCATGATTTGTTCTTCTTGTGCTGCTATGTTTTTTGATTTATCCATCTCTGGAAGATCCTCAAACTTTGTNAGGGTTTCCTTAAAAGTTTGTTGAGAACTTGGATGTTACAGGAACCAAATTAAGAGGAGCCCTTGGCCTCTCGAAGTTGGTCCCACTAGGTACAGTAAATGTATCCAAAAGAGGAATCTCGGATAGTACTGGAGCTTCAACTGGGGCCAAAAGAGGAGCCCATGACATGTCAGAGCTGGTCACACCAGAATCCATAGGTCCAACAATAGTTTGAGGAGCATTCAATGTAGAACCCTCTTCGTGGGTTTTTGCTTTGATCGCGTCATTTATCTGTTTGAGGCTTTTATTGATCACATAACTGAGATCGCTGAGATCTTCTGGGTGCATACTGTTGGGCATCTCTTCACCATTCAACAATCCATACATCTGGTTTGTAGACTCCATTTTCTTGTTTTCCTTCCTTACCTTCTCAAGTTCATTCTCAATTTTGTTGATCCTTTTCATGATTTGTTTTTCTTGTGTTGTTATGTTTTTTGATTTATCTGTCTCCGAAAGATCCTCTAACTTTGTAAAGGTGCTGGTAGCAGCTTCATGATTTGAAAACACCTCTGGTTTTTTGTGGTAAGGGCTATTAATAAAGGTAGCCAATTCAACATCGCAAAGGGTACTGTTGAGTTCACGAGCCTTGGTTAAGAATTCTTTTTGACGTTTTCTATATGAGACTCTCCTCTCAGTGTTATTTTCAATGAAAGCCAACTTCACTTTCTTTCTAACCATGGTTAAAAATGAGGAAGAGGAGGAGAAATGTGTTTATTAGGATATGGGGGATGAAATAGATTTATTATTCTTATTGGTGTTGTGTGTTTCTTTGCTAAGAACTGCCTCTTATTTATAGGGTACAAATAATTTTTTAAATAATTTGTATTAGAGAATACTTAGTTGTCATGGGTACTATTTTGGCATAAAAATAAATGAAGGTAGATTTGATATCAATTTAGATTCCATCATCTTGAGATTAATATAGTAATGACTCTAGTTCTTATGTTGAACAAATCTTTTTGAGTCAAACTTTTCTTATTAGGAAAATAATTTAATTGATATGGATCTAAGTAAGTATTATCAATAAAAAATGGCCATAGAGTATTAACAAATATTTTTTTAAAGAAAGATTGAAAATTTGTATATTTTAATTTATGAATGTAAAAAGATAAATATTGAAACAAGTGAAAAATTGAAATATTGGCCATAAAAATTGAAATATTAATTTTTAAAATATTTAAATAATATAATACAAATTAATTTAATGATTAATAAAATTCAAATACTTTTTGAATATTAAATTAAGATATGTGTATGATTATTATCGTTGTAGTGCTTATAAAAGCACATTATATTTTTTTTTTCCAATTTTGGAAGAAACTATATTTAGTAGAGATTTTATAGTCATTTCAATTATATTAAAAATCAAATCAAGCTCAAATATTAGTGTTTTTTTTACATTAAAAATATTTCTAAATTAGTTTCAAGGCAAATTTGTACATAAAATAATTACACAAGACACCTACCAGACTATTGTGTTTATAGATATTGAGGAAAGAAAAATAGAATTTTATTTCATTTTAGAATAGTATTCAATTATATTAAAAACTAAATGGGATAAGATATAAGTACCTCTAGACTATGCCCGAAATCTCAGAGACACACCTAAATTTAACTAAGGTCTTATTACCCCCTTAACTCATTCTTTTCGTATTTTTGTGCACCTTTTGTGTTGACGTGGCACCTTCAACTACCCAAGTTAGTTGTTTTTGTACACACTCACCCACCACGTTCTTAATTCTGTTTTTTTTTAGAAAAAAAATCTTAATTATTTTTTAATATTTTATTTGAAAAATATTCTTATTTTCTTTATTTTGTATTTAAATTAAGTTAATACACATTTTTTACCTTGTATAATTTATTTTTTTACCTACATTCATTGTGTTTTTTTCTTTTATTTATCTATTGATTTTATTTTCTTTGTCTTTCGTTTTGATTTGATTTCAATTTAATTCCAAATGTCTTGTATCTAAAATAAGTTAATTTTGAACGGATATCAAAATAAGTGAAGAAAATCAAATAAAACATAAATAAAAATTAAAACGTTAAAATTAAAGGACACTTTTAAATTATTTTTAAAAAATATACACATAATTTTTTANAATGTCTTGTATCTAAAATAAGTTAATTTTGAACGGATATCAAAATAAGTGAAGAAAATCAAATAAAACATAAATAAAAATTAAAACGTTAAACTTAAAGGACACTTTTAAATTATTTTTAAAAAAATATACACATAATTTTTTTTAAATAATTAAAAGTGAAAAGATAATAAATTAATTTTAAAAAGTTTAAAGTGAAAAGAAATTAAAATAAATATTTTACAAAGAAATAAATAAAAATAATTAAATATATATAAGTTTTAATATCAATTTATAAGTGTACTAACTAATTATAAAATTACCAATCAAAAAATGACGTGTGTCCAATTTGTGCACTCATTACTTGTCTTCAAGAGAGTGTGCACACTCTCTATGCCATGTCAGCGTTTGTGGTGTATTTATTCCATTTTAAATTAGTTTAGGAGGGTAATATGACCCTAATTAAGTTTAGGTATGTCTCTGAATTTCGGTCATAGTCTAGGGGTACTTGTGTCTTATCCCAAACTAAATCATGCTCAAATTTTATTTTTTGTTACATTAAAAAAAATCTAAATTAATTTCGACTCAAATTAATACATAAAATAATTGCACATGACACTTACCAAACTAATATCTTTTACAAATATTGAGGAAAGAAAATAGAATTTTGTTTCATTTTAAGGATTGTACTCAAGAAGAAGAGGAGGAAATAGTCATAGACTGTCTTACTAATATTTTGTGGATTAAAAATAGACATTTTATGATATTTATTCACTTCAAATGAGATTAGGGGGGTAAATAAACGCCCGTATAGATAACATGCTAAAGTAAGTTTTGCTGCAAAGTTCAGGAGATTTTTATGTATTTTCTAATTCTAAATAAGGATGCAACGATAACTTACCTAGATTCTTAAGAAAAGTGTGAAACCTAAAATGGTGACAGCTTATATGGAGAAATTAGCAGAACTGAATCCCTTCAGGCCAGAGACGAATTTAAGTGTAAAAAATGGATCACCGAAATCGATGGTCATCCGACAAAACTAGATATATTATTTGTATAATTCTTAAAATATTGTAAATAGTAAATAAGGGAACCCATAATCACAAATGACCGGATGGGTCACTGGTTCAAGAGTTTGTTTTGGATGGTGAGGTTGAGGGTTCGATTCCTAGAGAGGACCTCTTTTTAGAAATTAATTTAAAAGCACCATTTTTTATTATTTTTTTGAAAAAAAATCATTTTCTTTTTATAAAGTGTACTTTTTAAATTTCTTGAGATGCAAAATTGCATATATTTTTCTTATAAATGGTTTCTTTTAATAAAATTTTTTCAATCAATAATTCATATAATCAATGCATTTAATTTCTCTTGTGATATAGTACTAAGATATATCAAACTTCTAATAATTTTTTTCTTTAATATTATTTTTTCCCAAAAATCGTATTTAATAATTTTCTTATGAAAAAACTATAATCTATTATTGCTAAAATAAATGAGGCCCTCAAATTTGGAAGCCTAAAATGGTTGCCTTTTTCTTAAAGGGGCATTGCCGCTCCTGACAATGGTGCACCCGTCTTTTTGAAATCCTGAATTTGCCTCTGCTTCAGGCAATAGACCATGTTGCTCAGACGTTAGAATTTAAATACATGAAACAAGATATTAATATTACACAAAATAAATGTATGTGTTGTAAATATGTGGATGTCATGAGACCACCACCCTTTTACTATAGCAACATCACTTCTCCAAGTAATATTTTCCCTATACAAGGATATGCAATGCAAGATATCAAATGGAGGTGAAAACAAATATTTACTTCTTCTTTCTACCTAACTTATTCCTTCTCTCTTTCCTCTTGCAATCTAAGTTAAACATTTTATTTATTTATAACACGTTATTAGCACGAGACTCTAATTTCCTCCGAATAAGTTTCTATCTCAGGTATAAGACATATGCCTTATATATCTTTAATTACATGTTAGTGCTTATTTATCTATTTAATTTTTAGTTAATTAGTTTGATAATCTTTATTTAATATATTTTACTCTATTGTTATTACGGGGTTATATTAACTCCAGTATGTATACAATTTTTTTTAGTTATTCTTATATTAAAGTAATATATATATATAAATAAATTGCCACCATAATTTTCGGTTGGATTTTGAGTATATATTACAATAACAAATACACTAAGAAATCAAGAAATTGAAGATTGAACATATTTTTCTTTCTTTTATATTTTAAGGATATTATTAGTTCGTTAAAAAAGGGGAAATTATAGACAAAGCAGAGAGGGACAACTATACTTGAAAAATACCACATTCACTTAAATGAAAAAATATAATTAAAATAATGTCCAAAAGTCTAGTCATGAATATGACGCTGCATAAACTTTTATTTATATATTATTATAACTAATGTTATATACTTGCAATAGAATTATTATTTAATGCATTTTCTTATTGCAGATTTTATTTTTGAAAAGTAATAGACTTAAAATAGATAAAATATTATTATACAATTAAAGGAAAACTAAATAGCTACATACGATGAATTAATCCCTGGCAATTTCTCATCAAATTTTAAGTATTATGTACTATCATTATTTCTATGGTTACATTAATTAAAAATCAACTTACTTTTATATGAACACTAGATAATGTTGCCCGTGCTATGCACGGGCCCAATAATATAAATGGTATGTTTTGGAGCTAATAATCAAGTTTTTGAAACGATCGTTTGCGTGGATAAAGAAATAAGTTTTTTTTATCACAAACTTGTACTTTGTTTGATGCTATTTAAGGCATAATAAGACTACCCACATACAACATTTTGTAAATATTTTATNAGATCAACTCAATTTCATCATCTTCCTACTAACATTTTTTCTTACTAATGCAAAGCTTGATTAATGATAGAATGATTATCCTTGGAAATGCCTAAAAATAAGTTGTGATCATTTTTCAAAACCCAGTAAAATTAGTCACAAAAATATGACTGATGCACGCGAGTATAAAGATCCAAGGGAAGCAAACTCACACAAACTATGTTTAAAATGTGAAGAAGCATCATAACAAACTGTCAAATTGTGAGAATATTCATCAAGTTTTTCTTATTCTTTTCATCAATCCTTAAAAGGGGAACATAATTACTACTCTCTCCAGGGAAAACAGTTTTCGGAAATGGTCAGCTAAAGGAGATGATACTTCATGAGAAATTAATTCCTCTTCCTCCGCCTCCTCCGCAGCTCCGCCAATTCACAAAGATCAATTTATATGTTCTTCTCATTATCTTATTGACGCAATACATTGAATTATTTTTTATACAAAGGAGTGACCACACACCCTCACAAGTCACATATATGATATAACCAGAAATTTGTGAAGATATGCCACTGAAGCTAGAGCAGAAGAATTCAGGAACAAGAGGTTAATTCTGTACTTGAGCAAAAGGAGCAGTCTATCTTGATGACCCAAAAACTATCAATAGAGCAGTCTATCTTTAGGACTGCTTTCTTTCATGTCAGCATAAATACTTTATAAAGTAGCGATGAACACTTAGTTGAGGGTCATCACAAAGAAGCACCCACTTAGAATGTTTACAATTGTGGGATTAGAATAATAAGAGAAAAGAAGCAGGGATTAGAATAATAAGAGAAAAGAAGCAGAATCGGATGGAGTTTAAAGATGAAAATAAGAGTGACGCTTTCCTAGGAAATAAGATATACCTTTTTTAGCATTTAGTAACGGAAATCAACTCATAAATCGGTAAAATGCTCCCAGCTGAAGGAGACTTCATTACCAAATTCGAACTCGAGATTTTGGTTAAGAGAGGAGAGAACCATCCCTTCCTTCAGTGGTTATTTTGCATCTGCAACTGTGCAGAACCATTAACCACAACCTTGATACCTATGCATGTCTTGACTATTTATATGAACTTGGCAGTGGTTTGCTTGAGAATCTTTACTAGAATGATCCATATTAATCCATATACTAAACTAAAATACATGAAATGGTAAATTCACTAAACTTTTTGGGTAGTAATACAACAGTGAGAACACATTTGATTTATCCACATCTACACAAAGAAATGGAAATAATCAATTGAGATTTGTCCTACATGAAAATATGAGAAGATCACCTTCTAGGTTGTGCTTCTATAAACGTAAAGTTTCTAACTTCTTTTTATATGAGGAATTGATGGTGGTGTTCGGACCAACTTGCACACACCTCAACTATTTCCAAGTACTACTACCTCCCGCTAGCATAGTAAATAACAACAAACGCTTAACTTTATTGAGTATTAATTCAACATTGTATAATTATTTTGCATCCATATTATACCAACAATTCTTTGACATGAATACTGCCCTCAAGGACATGTACAAGAAGGTCTTTGGTTAAAAGTGGAGAATAAAATTGTAATTCAAAAGGTTTCAGTAAATACATGCTTAGCATAACGAACTCATACGATCTAAATATCTTCTCATCTTCACAATTAACAAGATCCTGTCTTCTTTCTAGGTAAAAGCCAAAAGAAAATGCTTTAGTCTAAAGTGTTTAACTTTCAAGAAATACAATAACCCATCTCACCAAAACAAAAAGTAAATTT